>NC_030440.2:15913288-16128288 GCF_001660625.3 Ictalurus punctatus | reverse complement strand
GAATACCGAGTGTTTCCGGAATATTATGCATTTATTTTACTGATATAAGTTTTGAATACCTCTAACTACAACAAATACTATACTCGAGTTTATCTCACACCAACAGCCACAAACGCAAAGTACAATTACTCAATGAAACATTTGACTTGAACAGAGATTGAGATCGGAGATATTTTGGAGGCTAAATTCAGCAATTATTCATGAAATAGCACCGATATTTTCATTCAATTCACATCCTGTACCGCAAAACCAGATGTTTAAAAACAAGCATTAACGCGTATAGCTTAAATGTTTAACGTACCCGTTTTCACAAGGACAGTTCACATGTGCTGTACTATTAAAACATGCAACACGGAGTTATCAGAATGATGCACACACTGCGATGCGAACGAGTTTATTTCGTAAATCATTTGCAGGAGTGTTTACACAAGAAACGTGGTGTTCATGGAATTCCTGTTAGTCGGAAATAAAACACAGTGTATCTTCGCTTTCGCTCCTCGGTTTGTTTAGAATCAAGTGTTTAAGGAGACTCGCTAATGTGAAGTTCGAATAACCGGATTCAAAATAATATTAATTAGTAATGATTACTGCTGATTTAAATGAGTAATGATAAGTTATGGCCCCCTATTTAAAAAAAAAAGTAAGACTTGGTGTGTGTCTGTGGTTGCTGACGAGCTGCATTACTGGAAGAATTAGCGCATGGTACATTTAGGAGTTGCCATCTTCAGCTCTCTGCGAGCTTTGCCTTTTATGGAGATTTGTGGGCGGGACTAAATGTACATCTGCTGTGTTGTGAGCATGCTTGATCATTTACAGTTGATTGCCATTTATCGACATACACGCATGAGAACAAGGAAAATCCGCTAAATGTTTAGGAAATCTGGTGGTTTTTACTTTGGTTTGGCCCACGAAAACATTTATACACAACTTTTTCTTAAAGATACGGCAGCGATGAATGAAAAGGATAAACCCGTGTTGTGTTTGCGGTCGTTTGATATCCATGAGAGCAGAGAATTTTTGCGAATTTTATGAATAAAAGATCAAAAGGCTAAACAATTTTTCACAGCCTTCTTTGCTCGTATTTACCAAGGGTGCCAATATTAATGGAGGGCGCTGTAAACAAGGCCCGCTGATGCCCACAATGCAGCACTTCAGCCTATAAATTGTCCAGAAACACACACAAGTGCATCTGTATATATATATATATATATATATATATATATATATATATATATATATATATATAGAGAGAGAGAGAGAGAGAGAGAGAGAGAGAGAGAGAGAGAGAGAGAGAGAGAGAGAGGACGGTTCTGATAGGTCACAGCAAAAGTGGTGCAAAAGTTTGCGCACCCTCACAACAAAGAAATTCCATTTACAGCAACTAGACATGTAGTGTGTTCGCTTTCAGAGAGGTTTCTCCGTCATCACAATGAACACAAATAGTCAAATAGGGTTCGTTACAATAATAATACAAACAATTAAACAACAAATAAAATAAATTAGTTCAAAAGAGATTGAACTAGTTGTCACCAGTTGTCTTTATATCTGCGTCCAAACGCCTTTATATTTAGCTTTGGGATCCACTCAGTTTAAAAACATACAATTTCACCTCTTTCTAAACAGCACTCTCTAGTGTACAGGATATAATACTGTGACAACCAGTCTGGTCTCTGTTGCTGAACAGTGGCCCGTCCATCACACCAACTCCTGACCGCGTGTCACAGATTTAAATCCTCACGTGACCTCTGTCAGAGCCAAAATGTTCCACTCAGACTGTCGTAGTCTCTTTATTATTCGTCACATCTGGCTGCAGCAGATTCTCCTGCTGATGACTTTTCACAGTGGCCTCTTTGTTTCTGTGATAAGAAAAGACAAAATATATGTGATGGCACGCCAGTGATGGTGCACAAACAGCTAATAAATAAGTAAATAAATTCAATCTCACTTGTGCGGGTGTTCAATGTCATCGATGGTCTCTGGAAGAGGCACGCCTCTGGTCTCAGGAAGCAGCAGCACTAAACCGCCAGCTATCACGGCCAGGATTCCTGTTGGAGTGATCAGAATTTATGTCTAATCCACTACGTATAGTTTTTCTGTACTCCGTCTACGAGGACTTCTGTACTACCACAGACACTCGACTGAGCCGAGGTCACTGCAAACGATTAATTCAATAATTAAAACGTAGCTTCTAAATTTTAGTCGGAAAAACAATCAAGGATAAATTTGAAAGCGCAGAAGATTTGGACCTCCCGCCCTCAAAGCTGGGCTTTATGTAAGAGTGGAGAGCTCTATGAAGTCCAACAAAGACATGTTGGAGACTCTGGTCTGACAAGACCAAAATGTAAGATATTGGTCACGGCACAAACCACAATATTGTCAGAAACCCAACTCTGCTCACCACCTTGAGAACACCGTCCTCACATTAAAGCATGGTGCTGCTAGCACCGTATTCAGAGTTACCCCCGGCCTCTCGGTTGCTTCATGACGTGATCCCGATGGAGTCTATTTCAGTTCCAGGTTCTAACACTACAAAAGGTGGAAAGTTCGGTGGTTGTGAATACTTGTGAAAGCCACTGAAAGTTATTAGAGAATATTTAGATCACATTCCAAAAAGGAGATGCAAACCCACCCCTCACCCCCCACCCCCACCATTAAAATCCTTCCATACACCAAATTGCAGTGTTTCTACATTTTCCCCCCCCCCAAAATAAATGAAAAGAAAATGTACAGTTTTGCTTCATACACACCAAAAATGATAAGCGGCAGCTCCAGCCAGATGACTGCGAGTCTGTAAAGCAGGAACGGTGCTACGATCCCTCCGACATCACATAAAGTTGAGCACACGGAAAAACCCAAATTCCTGTTGGAATACGTGTCATTACTCTTTAGTTAGAAATTAGTATAATGCATTGTGAGCCGAACTGATCATACGAGAAGGTGAAATTCTTTATTGGACGTATAAATTCCTTAGCCAGGCCTTCGGGGTCCCGGCCACATGCTGTGTTTGCTCAGACGTCTAGTTACCTGGGCTAAAAAATAAAATAAAATAAAAAAGGAACAACAAATGTAATTTAACTCAAATGTACGATCAGCGGATTATGTACAGTGCTGTGAAAAAGTATTTGCGTGTATCTCTCATAAATGATAATGTTATTTATTAAAGCAAAAAAAAAAAAAAAAAAGTTATCCAATACCAACTGGGCCTGTGTGAAAATGTATTTGCCCCCGTTGTTACTAATTCCCCAAATCTATGAAACTGGTGAATAATGGGGGCAGTGGTGGGTTACTGATTGGAAGGTCGAGGGTTCAAGCCCCAGCACTGCCAAGCTGCCACTGTTGGGCCCTTGAGCAAGGCCCTTAACCCTCTCTGCTCCAGGGGGCGCTGTATCATGTCTGACCCTGCGCTCTGACCCCAGCTTCCTAACATGCTGGGGTATGCGAAGAAAAGAATTTCACCGTGCTGTAATGTATATGTGATCAATCAAGACTCATTACAGTGGGGTTCAGCTGGACTAGACACAACCAGGCCTGATTACAGCAAACCCTGTTCAATCAAATCTGCACTTAAATAGAATTTTTTCCCCAGAAGTGTCCGACCTTCCAAAATTCCTCCAAGAGCACAGCAATGACTCATCCAGGAAGTCACAAAAGATCCAAGGACCACATCAAAGGACCTACAGGCCTCTCTTGTATCAGTAAAGGTCACTGTTCATGACCCCACTATCAGAAAGACACTGCGCAGAAATAGCATCCGTGGAAGAGTAACGAGGCGAAAACCACTGCTAACCCAGAAGGACATTAAGGCTCATTTGAATTTTGCCAAAACACACCTTGATGATCCTCAAACCTTTTGGGAGAATGTTCTGTGGATTGATGAGTCAAAATGGAATTGTTTGGAAGACCAGGGACAAAATTCCACACACAAAAAAAGAAGAACATCATACCTGCGATCAAGCATGGTGGAGGAAGTACGATGGTGTGGGGATGCTTTGAAGGAAACATGAATTCTGCTCACAACCAGATAATCCTAAAGGAGAATGTCCGGTCTTCAGTCCATAAACTGAAACTCAAGCGCAGCTGGATTATGCAGCAAGACAATCATGCAAAGCATAGGAGTAAATCCTAGTCCTACAAGTTAGTGAAAGACCGAGCTCCAGTTATCGGAAGCGTTCAGTTGCACTTATCGCTGCTAAACCTGGCACAACCAGATTTTAATTTAAGGGGGCAATTAGTTTTTCACATGGGTGATAGGTGTTGGACAACTTTTTTTTGCTTCAATAAAATAAATAACTGAATTAAAACTGTATCGTGTTGTGTGTTTACTCAGGTCGCCGTTGTTTTATGTTGCGTTTCATTTGAAGATCTAAAACTATTTAGAATGAGATATACACAAACAGAAGAAATCAGAAAAGATTTTTTCGTAGCACTGTACATAAATACAGTCTGATGAAGCGTCGTGTTTGACCCTCAACAGAAAGGCTGAAAGTCTCTGGATAATTCTGGCTATGAGCAGGTTTTTGCTAGTATTAGAGTTCTAAAGTTCCCATGATCTTCAGACATCAGTGACTTGAGGGTTAAGGGCCTTGCTCGAGGGCCCAGCAGTGACAGTTTGGTGGTGCTGGGATTTGAACTCAGGATCTTTCGATCAGCAGTCCAACGTCTTAACCGCTGCTTTACCCGAGCTACTTTACCTGATGAAGGTCGGGTACAACTCGGTGTTTACAAACACCACCATTTCAAAAGCCATAGTGATTCCCAGTCTCCCGACGCAAGCCACAGCTGTTTTAAACCAGAACAAACCTGTAGGAAACAGATGTTTAAAGGGAAGGAAGACCATTAGTGTGGTTGGGAGTTCATCCAAATGGTGCATAAAAGATTTTATTAATACATTTAAAAAAAAAAAAAAAAAAAAAAAAATCTGACACAAAAAAGGTTCTGAATTTTTTATTTTATTTTTTTTTGTAAAAATTTCCATATAAGGAGACACGTTAGTGTGAACCTTGACCAATCGGTTACTGCGATTTCATATACCATTTACACTGTCAAGTTTAAATTGTTTATTGATTTGAATTACACACCAATTTAACAAACATTTTGTGAAGCTCAGCGGTTTCATATGAATGCAAATGCAAGTAGGACAAAAGTAATGGCATCCTATAAAAGGTGTTGAGGAGGTGCTCTTTCACCCTTTAGTTTGTCGTCTTCAGCTCTCTGTGAAATTTCCCTTTGATGGAGTTTTTTGTGGGCGTGGCTTAATGTAAATCTATGCCACGAATGATGCTTGGAAATGTATAGGTGATTGGCATTTATTAATGTGTGCAGATGAGTATGAAAAAAATGAATGAGACTTTTGTTTGCTTTGGCGAGACTGTTTCTTGAAAGCCTTTCGCATTAATTCATCAACGCGCTTTTACTTCCATTAAACATATCACTAAAAGCCGCAGTGCATAACTTACTCTCTGGAATGAAAGCCGTTATAAGGCAGGCGACTCCAGCGACGATATTGGCTGTCGCGAACGGCAGCCGTCGGCCGATACGGTCAATGGTGAAGAGGATGAGGATGGCAGCGGGGAATTCCACCAAGCCAGAGATGAGGAAGTCAATGTAGACATTTCCACCCAGGATCCCCAGACGCATGATCAGACCCTGATACACCACAGCACTAGTGAACCTGTCGGGCAAACGCACATCTCAAACACACGTCTCCGTGCTCTGCACTTCACACGTGTGCTGTGGTTGCCAGACGTACCAGTTGTAGCTGAGGATGAAGGTGTGCTTTCTCATATTGGGGGTCCGGATCAAGTCGATGAAAGAGGCAACGGCAGTGTCTGGGCTATCGTCCTTTAGTGTCTGTGGAAAGAAGTTGCATTTGCAAATTCTTAAATGCGTATGAGTGATGACATTTGATACTGAATAATTGTAAATGTATGCTTCAAATGAATGATTAACCCTTCAACGCAGCAATATGAACGCACCTCGATGTTTTTGGAGAGCGTCTTCTTGTTCACTTTGGCCATCTCGTTTGTGATCTCCACAGCTTTACTGGAGTTGTTCTGGGAGAGAAGCCACCTCGGTGACTCGGGAATAAACCTGGAGGCAAAATCCATACAAAAAAAATCATTTCAACCAAAAAAATCGTTAAAGCCGCATGACTATACAGAACCCCGGGCCTCACCAGTAGTAAACCAGGAAGCAGAGGTATGGAGCTGTGATGGCCACCTGCAGCCAGCGCCAGTTAGTGATGAAGTAGGCCATGAGGGGCAGGATGAGGATACCGATGCTGAAGAACATCTGAAACACCACAGCTACTGGCCTTCGGTACTCCACTCCCACCAGCTCAGTAACTGAGAGCAGAACAGACGAAGCATGAAATTATATATAGCCAAAGCCTTCAAACAAAGATGAATATACACTCCCCATCCGCTCTATTAGGAACCCTTGTGCATTCATGCAGTTATTTCACCAGCCAATCACGTGGCAGAAGCGCAATACATAAAAATCATGCAGATACCAATCAAGAGCTTCGGTTCACCATTCGGTGTAAACTCTAGAGACGGTTGTGTGTGAAAATCCCAGGAGATCAGCAGTTTCTGAAATACTCAAACCCGCCCATCTGGCACCAACAGCAACGCCACGGTTAAAGTCACAGAGATCAGACTTTGTCTTCATTCTGATGATTGATGTGGACATTAACCGAAGCTCTTGACCCGTATCTGCCTGACTTCACACAATGTGCTGCTGTCACATGAATGGTTCGTTAGATAACTGCATGAAATGTCAATTTGTTCCCGAATAAAGTGGACAGCACGTGTACACACGGTGTTTAAAAACCGTATGATGCTGTCTTCCGGGTAATTTCTAAAACACATTCCTTGCATCAACATGTACATGAAAAACAGCGAGAGCTTGCTTTCTTACTCAGAACAAATGCTACCATCCAGCCGGCCTTAGACCCAAACCCATACAGCGCTCTGAACACCAGCATGGAGATGTAATTAGGAGATACCGCCACTAGAATTCCTGTAACCGTGTTCAGAACACAGGACACCAGGAAAGTCGATTTCCGACCAAACCTAGACGAACAGCGCAGAAGAAAACCACAGTTGACATAGAATGGACAGTTTTAATTAACATCACTTGCACCAACACCATCACCCTGGATTCCCATTTAGACCTGAACAGGAACCCAAACGGACCCCGTTACAATAAATCCTGTCGAGGCGGTCCAAGAAGACAATCCCGATAGGAATCTTATAAGGAACGGATCCCAAATATGACAGAAGTACTCATTTAGAATCCTGTACAAGTATCTTAATGGAAGTCCCAAGGATTTTTTTGGACGAGGGACAGAAGTGACAGAAGTGCGTCGTACCTGTCAGCGAAGTATCCGATGGCAATGCTGCCTACTAAAAAGCCAACAGAGAGCGCTGCCTGGCACATGTCTAATAACCAAGCGTCTTTGCACACCACGTTAAACTGAAACACAAGGACACATGGAATATAATGATCAGACAGGCAGCATTCTGTTATCAGACACTGAGAGGTTTGTTCCTACAGGGTGTTTGTTGGTTCCTCGTGGTTTTGTGATCATTTTATAAAGATGTTGCCGTTACATTTATATAGAGCTTTACATCGGAGGAATTCTTCAACCGAAACCAGTGTGTGGCATCCACCTGGATGATGGATGCAATGGCAGCCATAGTGCACCAGAACACCCAGCACACACCAGCTATTACTGGAGAGGAGATGAGTGATACAGCCAATTGAGGGATGGAGATTATTAGGGGGCCGTGATAGAGAAGGGCCAATGGGGGAATTTCATCCAGGACACTGGGGTACACCCTGGTAATGATGATTTTTTTTTTTGTTGTTTTTGCGTGTGTGTTTACATGGATTGATATATCGCAATATAAAGAGTTCCAATGGTGAAGTGGTTACTGACGTAGCAATAGATTGTGTCCTAACGGATCAGTTCCACAAGGACACAGGAAAGCACTAATAATATAGTTATCTAGATAAAACTAACAAACAACCAATCAATGAGATATTTTCCGCTCTACTGCTCTTGTGGATGTGTCCCTCAGGGATACCCTGAAGAGTTTCCTGTCTCACACTCGTGTACACCCGGACACTGTAGATTTGTACCTACGAACTGCTGCTGTATTCCTAAAGACTCATTCCAGGACTCTTATTCACAATCTGCTTGTGCTCGTCTTTCCTCTTCTACACCTGTATATTTTAATGATTCATATTCCCATTATCCGCTGTCACCCAGAATTAGAAAACAATATTTCCCCTTTTGAGTCAAGGTTTCATCCGCATGGATTCGAGACCCCGCCCTCCTTGAGATTTTTGCCTCTGGTTTGTTCAATAGGGATCTAAAGCCAAAAAGCTGAATTGAATAAATCCATCAAACAAAAAGTTTGAGTCTCCTGATGGGTTTTGAATGGGATAATGCATCCATCTTCTCCATCCATCCATCCATCCATCTTCTACCGCTTACTCCTTTTCAGGGTCACAGGGAACCTGGAGCCTATCCCAGGGAGCATCGGGCACAAGGCGGGTGCCAATCCATCGCAGGGCACACTCCCACACGGATGGGATAATGATAGAGGTAAAAATGATGTAAAAGTGGTTCCGAGTTAGGGATAAGGATATTAAAAGTTACAAAAAAAATTCCAGAAGCTGATCAAAGGATATGAAAGACGTTAGCAGTTATAGAGCGGACGGAAACGGCATACGTTATTAGAGAATATCGATCCTGTTATGTAAGCCAGATCCGGAACCTATCCTGGGAACGCATCGCATTCATGGCAGCACAGCGTGCACACACTCATAGGGGTTAATTACCTACTGTTCACCTACTGGACTGTTTTTGGCAGGTGAGAAGAAACTGGAGAACCTGGAAGAAACCCACAGGGACCTGAGGAGAGCATGCGGAATCTCCTCAGCAACCTGAGGACAGGATCGAACCGGAGACCATGCTCACTGTTATGAAGCACAGTAAGGGTGATGCAAACTGACCTTTTATTTGTCTCTATTAAATATCTCATGATGAAGGAACACCTGTGAAACCTAAAAAAAAAACAAACCCCACACTAAATATCTAATTGTTCCAAATTAAATTTCATTGTATTCGTCATTCTGTGCTTAAAAGTTTTGCACTCGGTCGTATTTCTGCCCGCTCACTGAATACATCATAGGTCTGTAACGGAATGAAACCGGTTCCAATCGTACCTCAGTGACGAAAGACGTTCTTCCGTCGTAATCGTAGTCCCAGCCATCCTCGCAGACGCTCGTGGGGAGCGCAGCGCGATTTTCCTCCGCGATGTCGCCGTCCAGGTCATCGCAGCTGAGATCGGTGATGTTCCACTCCAGGTCAAATCTCTCACACTGACTGCGCACCGCTCCAGCGGACGTGTTCTGAAAAGGCACCATGACCCCGAGTGCCTTTTCTAGACTCCAGTCACAGCGCATCTGAATCTGCTTCACCCCGGGGTTACGGCACCAGTGGTCAGGGGTGAAGCCCAGAAACACGACGCCCACATAAACTCCAGCGAAGGGCAGGGAGACCAAACACAACAGGGAGAAAATGCGCTTCTGGAACCTGCCGAATTGACCGGCTTCTTCCAGGATGTCGTCGAACGTGGTCATGGCGGCGTCGGCTCGATGGCTTTAGTGTGCGGCGTCCGAGCAGCGACGGGGTATTTACACTCTTCCAAGTGCAGAGTCCATAGAAGGCAGGATGACCCTCGATCTAGTCATGCAGAGATTGAAATTAGCACACAGAGCCCACGTTACTCTTTAATAGACAGCTGCGTTGTGCAACGAGTCTCTCGGCGGTTCCTCTGTAACGTGACACTGCTTTTCTTCCTTCCTCAAAGTCAAAAATCATTAATATTCCTTAAAATGTTGTTTATTTTTTTTTACATTCTCCACAAAATACACTTGCTACAGAATGAACAATGGTCATTTTCACATCCTCGATTTCACTACTACATAAAATCAATACATTAACCCAGTGTTCATGATGTGGTGCGCGTGAAGAGCAAAAGTTTGTACACCCCCAATAGTTTTTTGAAGGAAACGTGCACCGTTCAAAAGAACGAGTGACGGACATACAAGGATTTAGAACACTTTCAGAAAGAAGGATGCAAACCTTTGAAATAATAATAATAATAATAATAATAATAATATTATCTTTCCACTTTTCATACTTGTGATAATGAATGAATATTTGTGAACCCCTAATAAAGTCAAAACTGCACCAGGACTTGTAAATATCCGGACCTAGCCGGCCACCCGGTGTGAAAGCACCGCTTTAATCAAAACACTAAATATTTTAACAGCCGTTCTTTTTTTATTGAAATAATGTCTCAGTATGAACATTTTTAAATACAGAACAATAATAAAAATAAAAAAAAAGCACATGAGCAAACAACTCTAAAGCAATTTTGGCAAAAACAGGGCCATCAGTTAGGAGGCTCTGCATATGTGATTTTTAAAAAAAAGAGGAAAAAATTAAATAAACAGAATTAAACACGTACCGAGTTTATGTGTACAACATGGAGTTAGTGACGCCTTCAAACATTCCTCAATAGTAGTCTTTCGGCACATTACAAAACCTATCAGACAAGTCGTTCTAGTGCATCGCATTCAGAAACGGTATGAAACATTAACGTCCCACGTCAAGAACAGGCCACTTCAGGACAAATCGACAGGAAGCTGGTTTATGATCAAACCGTAATATTTTCTCAAGACTACAATTGCAGAAAAAGAAGAAAAAAAAAAAAAAAAAAAAAGTTTCCAGAATAATAATAAAAAAAAAAAAAAAAAAAAAAATCAAAAACATCACATGCGTCACAGTCTTGAGTCTAAGGCCAAAAATCACACTGCTATCATCACCTTTTAACTTTTTAACCCTCATCCAGTGCTGAAAAAATAATCAGAGTGCATCAGAAGTGTGAATTTTTACATACATAACTGTGCAAACTATTCATTTAACAATTATTAACATGAACAATAATACCTGAAAAAGAGAAATCAGGGGAGGAAAAAAAAAAAAAAAGCTGAAAGAAAGACTGAGACAATGATGTTCTGTAAGTTCGTGGAGGGAAATGAGATCTCCCGGCATTAAAATACTGCGGATGCTCGGTGTACGGGTTATACAGCATGCTTTCATGGCAAAAAGGTAGGCTGAAGCAATGCAGGACACTTTTACTGGAAATGGATTCGTTTTTAAAAAGGAAGCGATAAATATGAAGCAGATTTATTTATTTATTCATTTTAATCCTGTGAGGCAAGTTCTGCAAAAAAGCACACAGCGGAGAAAAGAAAAATGGGAGAAAATGTTAATGCGATGCCTCATGGCTCCGTGTGCAAAAATACCGCAAACCTCAGGACACAGGATGTTCCATATTCCCGACCGGCTACTGGTTGTCATGGAAATGAGTGAGATGAATAAAAGCGAAATCGAAAAAAATCAAATAAAAAAAAAAAAAAAATCAACCCACGAAATTAAATAACGAAATCATAAGACATTTTGTTTTTGTGTCTTCATGTACAATAACATCTCTGTGCAAATCAATTTTTCATTAATTAAACTGACCCGACCCGGAGAAAGAAAAACGCTAAACAATTAAACGATGAAATAATTTCACCGCCAAGGCATCGACTGTCCGTTGATAAGCACTGAACAGATATAAATAGATTTCCCTTTAGAAAACAAACAAACAAACAAACAAACAAACAAACAAAATCAACCAAATGACCAGAGGGAGTTTAGAGGGACGTTCAGAAGTTCATGAGAGGAATCCTCAGACTTTAAGGAGGTCCTCGTCGCTGTCGTCTGGGTCTCCCTGCGCTTTTTTCGGATGTCTGGAGCTCGGTTTGGACGTGTTCTTTCTCCCCGTGTCGTCCAGCAGCCCTACCAGATCCTCGTCGCTCTCGTTCTTCTTCAGGAAACGAGAGGAGGAAGAGGGAGCGGAGACTCGTCCCGAGTGGACTCGAACTCCGGGGATGGTCAGAACTTCTTCTTCGCTGTCCTGCTCGTCTAGGGAGAAGGAGCGCAGCGCGTCGGCGCTCACCGGTTTGGTGGTGATGTGGCCGTTCTCGTGAGGTGTCTGCGCCGGAGTCTCCACCTCCTCCATCAGCCACTCCATCTCGTCCTCACAGCCGTCTTCGTCCGTGTTCACCTGGGACACACACGCGTTATACATAACTAATCCGTGTGGGACCGGACATGATTTCTATCTGTATCACCTTGAGATTTATTGACTCAAATTATACATTGATGAAACAAACAAACAAATAGTATTATTACTACCTTGGAGTATTTATAAGACACTTGATTTCTGCGTTTGCAGCAGCTGACGAGTTTCTGTATAAAAAGCCCCCTAAAACAGAATCACACAGAACTTAATCAGCAAGAGAAATTCATAAATAATGAAAAACAGTGTGTGTGAGTGTGTGTGTACCTCCTCTCTTGCTTGTAAAGCAGCAGAACAAGCATACAGATGGTAAGCACCACCAGCAGCAGGCTAAGCACCACCCCCACAGCCTGACTCCGCCCTGATAATCCATCATCATCATCATCGTTGTCCTTAACCTGCTGATTCATGGTGCTTCAAAAAATATAAATAAATAAAATAGAGGAACAAATGTTAATCTGTGGAATAAAAAAAAAAAAAAAAACCCGCAGAAAACACAGCTTAGGATTGATTTGAGTCTTAATTACACTACAAATCATTTTATACGAGGGTTATATTAGTGTTTTTGAATATCATTAGGATAATTTGAATATTCATGAGTTTATCATTCATACGGACAGACACGGGGAATACGGACACGAAAGCTACAGTACATTTGTAGTGCAAAATAAGCCGCAAAATGATCAAATTGATTATTATTGATTTCTTAAATAAAGAAAAACATTCACTTAATTTTTTTTTTATTTTAAGCACGAGGGGTCGCCACAGCGGATTAAAGCCCTGTATATTTGATTTGGCGCAGGTTTTACGCCGGATGCCCTTCCTGATGCAACCCTCCTATTTTATCCTTACTTGGGACCGGCACTGAGAGCTACCCCCAGTGGATGGGTTGGCTCCCTGTCCGAGAATCGAACCTGGGCTACGGAGGTGAGAGTGCGGGATCCTTAGCCGCTACACTCCCACATCACATACCCACATCAAGAGCGATACAGAAGACAACTCCTGCCGCCTTGTCTTACTAAATCTAACTAAAACCCCTGACGTTCGTGGGCATGTTGAACCAAGGACCTCAGACTGTAACGCTACTTACAAAAGTTCACAGACTTTGTTGGTGTGCCAAACGAACAAGTACTGACACCCATCGGTCTCCAGCAGGAACTCGGGGATGCCCACTCCGGCCCCTGGCTTGCAATGGAACAAGATGGCCGACGTCATGGTCTTAGACTTGTCACGACCACACACAGACTCCGAAGGCACCAGGACGTCCAGACTGTCCCCTACAAATACAGTTTTTAACAACAAAATGAAATATTTCAGCCTGGAAAATCCTCCACATCCTCATGTGCTGTAACGTCTGCGTCTCACCTTTGATGTAGTACTTGGCCTTGTTGGAGGAGCCGATCTTCCGGCAGTAGGTGGCGCCCTCCTTCACCTGGCAGATATTAGCGCCCAGGCACTGGGATAAGGAGCTGTCCGTGATGCCCGATAGCTGGATGTGGTAGATGTAGGTGTCACCATTGGGTCTGATGTCTCCGGTGGCTTTGTGGAGGCTAGGAGTCAAAGAAACATGAGGAGGAGGAGCTTATAACAATCTAGTAGAGCCACAGCGAGGGTTATGTATGTTACTTTACCCTACGCTCACACCATGCCCGTTTTCTACGTACAAGATATGCGAGACGACACGTTTAAAGGATTTCCACAATTATATATAAATACATCTTTAAAAAAAAAAAAAGTGTTGTATAAGCTGTATATTATATATTGGATACTGCCATTTCTCATTACCATCACAATGGACAAAACTCACAAGGCATTAGGGTTATTCTGCTTTCGCTCACTATCGCTTTTGGCGTTTTAGGTTGCAGAACAGTTAAAAGTCAGATTCGGACCTGTAGTAGAGATCTCCCAGGCTGAACACGGCTCCCGACTCTGGAACTTTGATGGTGCCATTCACCATCTCCACCTGCTCCCCTTGCTGCTTCACTACACAGGCTGCTCGAGTCTCCCACTCCACCCAGAACTCACAGGTTGCCTTATCCTCCCTACACACACACACATATACACACACGAACAAAAGGTCTAAGAGCACAAAAACACTCAAATCTAGAACAGTTTGTAAAGAAGAAGTGTGTGATGGTCTGGGAAAACATGCTGGTTGCTGCTGTGGGCGAAAAGATGATGAATGATTAAAAATTGGATTATACTGTAACGACACCTCACGGAACAATTCAAAAATATTTCCCACTGAAATGTGTTTATTCAGGCTAATTTATAGCCGTGTCTTGGAGTACTGCCTGCGACGATTGTACGGTCTAAGGAGCAAGCATGATAAACTCGGTGGGAAAAACCGTCAGTCTGCCTAAAGATGTCTAACGCATTGCAGGCTCAGTGTGATTTCCTCACACAGTGAATATCGCGCTCTGATCAAGTTGTCTAACCTGGCTGTCAGCGTATCCGTGACGCTCCCACGCCATCATATTACCAAAACAGAGTAGAGCCTAAAAACCGAAGTGTTAAAATGTTTAAATGCGAGTGAACGAATCAGTGATCGTTTCCACGCCGAGACGTGGAGTGAAGAGACGACGACGAGGCTCGTGTATAAACGCCGCGACTGACTTTGACCTCGGTTGATGCGACAGATGCCAAAACTGTACTACCTGGTTTAAAATGTTAATCTCCAACACTTTGTAATGAAGCATCCTTTAACTGTAAGCAAACTGTAAGTATAAGTAAAACAACATTAAGACCCAAAGACAACATGTTGCGGCTGTTCACGCACATAATTAACGCCACTGGTTTTTAACCAGTATCTCAATCCACGATATCTGCGGCGCATGTCTGATTACCACGGACAATAATCCTGGAACCAGTTTCTCTACATCTCGGTTATAATGGAAGTCTAAGGGCAAAGGTCAAGGAGAAATAAACTCCTTTTTACTCCAGTGTTAGAGATTTGCATCAAGCAACAGTAAGCAAACAGCAAGGTAAACATTCACCATATCCGCTACTTACTTACATTTTTAAAAAAAAAACTTCCCCAAGAACCCACAATCCTGCCTTCTTGTTTTCTACTATACAAGGTTCATGGATTTTACAGGTCAAAGTTCATCTAGATACGACGTGAAAGTTGACACGATATCAGAGGGAAATGATTTTGGTTTAAAAATAAATAAAAACACAATTTTTATATAAAAAAAGCAGAAGTGTAACGTTTTCTCTCGTATCTTCATAGCGAGGCGTCAAAAACGTAAGCGCTACCGCTCGAGTGCAGCTAACTGAAATTCTTGTTCGTGGTAAATCACACTACACTACAGATGCAGCGAATAGAGATCAGGTTTTTGGAGAATTCGTTTACTCGTGTCCACATAACCGGACTCACTTCAGCAGTTTCGGACGACCCACGGTGCTGCCGCAAGACAGCTGAACGACGGTCTTGGCTGGCTTTGAATTCCCACACACGGCGTCCCCCATGGTGTAATTCACCTGTATCTTTCCATCTGGAGAATGAGAGCACATGGTTAGTTTTGTTTTTTTTTACCCCCTAAAAAAACAAAAAAAAAAACAAAAAAAAAACTAACGTGTCTGTATCCGAGTGTACTGTAAAGCCCACTGACCGGTTAAGCCCATGCTCTGAGTAAATACTCGTCCCAGGGTCTCCGTCTTTCCGCTGGAGCGCCGGCGACACACAGCGGCTCCCTCTGGACAATCAGTCAGACCTCCGTGGATTTCCTGGCACAGGTTCATGTAGTAACTGCAGAATAATGTGTCCAAAAAACAAGCTTAGACATTTGTGTCCAAGTTTTATTATTGATTAAGCCAAACTCACAGGGAAATGCATTTAGATGCAGGTCTGCATCCACGAGGCACAAGACTTCTTCAAATAATAATAATAAAAAACATCAAACAAAAACAAGAGCGGCAGGTTTTATTTATTTATTTTTTAACCTGCACTGGTGCTTCACATCCAAAGACAACGACAGAAACGTTGATGCTGGGTATACGCACGGTCCTTAAAACTACATTAGCAGAAATTGCAATGACGTTTTAAAGCGATCCTTTATAGTATTATAATTAATGATTCAATTTATTTGAGGGAAATTGATTTAAGCGTTCAGTCTGTGGAAGCGTCCTTGAGTTTGAGACATGTGCCGTATAAATTAAACATTATTATTATTATTATTATTATTATTATTATTATTATTAAACTGTTACAAGAAACAGGAGAAGAGTAATGAACACTGCACAGGCAAGAGTTATTACATCATAAAGTATGAGAGCCAATCATGCTTCAATATGCAAATGCAGGCAATGCAGAACTGTCTTACTGAAGTATAAAGGTGTGGGGTATGTACAGGGTTGTAGATGTTCCCAATCTGCATATTCATAAACTCTAAGAAGTGCAGCTGCTTCTGTGACTTTTTCTATTGTCTAATCCTTTTTTTTTTTTTTTTTGATGGAATCAACACATTAAGAAATGTATTAGTTAATATAATGACATGATACATGCGACATAACGTGCTATAAGCCGTTCCACGCAGGTGTACAAAAGCATTTTCTTACGCGTCGCTCTTGTCGGCGCTGCTGAACTTCCACGGCTCGGTGAGAGACGAGAGAGTGCGCAGGTCGTAGGTTTGGTGGTGGCTCACCAATTTGCACTCCATCTTTTTCGGGGGACAGACGACGTTAGTGCGCCACTGGAAGGTGCTGGAACAAGCCTGAGTCTCGCTGAGCACCTGGGGTTTGCCGTGATTCGCCGAGCGGTCACACGTGAACAAGATTGTCGACTGCCTCTTAGCGGTCGCTGAAAGATGAAATGTTTATTTATTTATTTTTAAAAGTAAACAAACGATTACTGCAGTATTCTATGAACACAAAGGCTTAGATCAAACAAAAAAAAAAGTCTAAGTTAATGATGATGATAATAATAAAACATGTACTTTATTATGCTGCTCTCTTTACAGGTTGAAAGCTGTTTGGCTGTACCTGTAACTCCGCCCCAATTTGTGATTTCATTTTGTTTAACTGCTCATGCATGAACCCCTTTCTTACGCATGTTGTCGTATCTGTACTTTATATTGTACTATATATAGTGTAAAATATGTTGTCGGTTTTTTACCACTAAATAAATCTAGTTATTTAGTGGTAATTTGAATATTTGATATTAACAGTAGTGATCGGTCTCGAGGGTGGACATACTCAGAAGGGGGGGGGGATGTTAATGGAAATTTTTTTAAATGAAAACGCTAATAAGTAAGAGCACCACCTCTTACCATTAGAACAGAAGCCCCACTGTTTGTCTTTGTCATAGTTAGCTGTGGTGGAGCACCACTTCCTGCCATCAGACCTGCCGTCTTCTGTGCACTCAGAATAAGACTTGTTGAGGAAATTGAAGGGAAACTTGCACACAGCTCCTTCTACAGTCACTGCAACGAGAACGTGAGATCTCTATTAATCTACTTGATAAGACTCTTTTTTTTGGTAAAGGAAATCCCAAACATGACTCTAACGGTGTGTAGCTTTAGTCACTGGGTTACACAAGCTCAAATCATAGTCCGGCGTACTCCTGAGATTGTTGACAAGTCTGTATACACACTACCGGTCAAAAGTTTGTGGACACTCGACTGAAAGGTTTCTCGTGATGTTAAAAAGCTTTTGATCTGAAGGTGTGCGATTAAACGTGTGAAATCGGAGTCGTAGACAAAAATATAAAATCGTACCGACGTATTCGTTTCTTTCATTAGAAAACTAACGTTTTATTTACAAAAAAAAAAAAAAATCTTCATTTAAACGGACGACTCGGAGAGAAATATTCCGAAAAGCAGGAGATAAGAGTCCGGCGTCGGTGTGAACTCCTTTAATACTGTTTAAAAATCATCTCGGGGAAATTCCTCAAGAAATCGCTCGAGAAAACGCCGAGAATACATTTCTGGAAAATTCTAGACAAAAAGGGCGTCGACTTTGAAGATGGTAAAATATTAAATTATTTTGGATTTTTTTTTATCACGACATAATTCCCATAGTTCCATTTGTTTTACTCCAGAGTTTTAAATATAAATAAAATAAAAATAAAAGTATGAGTGTCTAAACTTTTGATCCTCTCTCACACGTAGGGGTAAAGCGTCGTGTAAGACGAGGCTGACCTGAAGGACAGGGGTCTCCGCCTCCGTACTGCATGATGACGGCTTGCTCCTCTCGGCTGTAGTTCAGACTCATGGTCTGGCTGAGGCCAAACGAGGACGCCGAAGTCCCGGAGACCAAACACACCGGACTCTTTTTGCACGCCTTGTCCGTCACGGACCCACACACATTCAGCTTATATGTCCCGGAGGAAAAAGGAACCTACACAACACAACGCAACACAACACAACGAGCTCAGGGACGAGATAAAATGCATAATAAAAGAAAAACCTATTCCTCAAAACACACACATGATGAGCTTTTCCTTTCTCACTGTAATACATTTAGCATGGCACATATTCATACAGTAATAATTACGGCATTATATTACACCCAGTGTAGTAATAAATGGCACAGAAACATGACGGAGGTTCAGGAATGATCAGGAACTTAATTCGGTGCATATTTATACAATTAAAAATAAGAGAAGGAAAAAAAGTTCCTCAAAACAACTTTAGCTCCTACCGGCGATTAGTTCCTGATTTACCGTACATGGAAGAATAACTCGTAACCATGGTTGCATCTAATCCTGTTATTTACGAGCTCTTATTAAAGAAAATAATGAAGAAAAACAAATCTCGGGGGGAACAAAGCAGCAGAGATCGTTGCTGCCTCTGGTTAGCGTACATAGCTAGAACAGTTAGACTGCTTTGCTAATCTGCGACTCACGCTAATACAAAGACTAGCAAATGTAAATTAAAAATAAAAGCATCTTCCGTAAGAATAAACGTCGACACGAACGTGAACACAGACTAGCCACCTGAACATCTCCCGACAGACGCGAGAGGTCAAAGGTGTACTGCAGCTGGGAGACTTTGAGCTTGCAGCCCTGCGTGCTGATCGTCTCCGGACACACCAGAGGCGTCGGCCACTCGAACACGTACATGCAGTCCTGCTGACGCATCATCTCCGGAGATCCCTGTGTTCACAAAAGAAAGCTCGAGGGATATCCAGGTACGAGACAATTCAAAGTCTTATCGACGTCAAGTACTAGAGTACTAACCAGGTCTGTGCCTTTCTGGCAAGTGAAGATGATTCTGGAGGTGTAGGTGACGGAGGGATCGGCTGCACACGGTGTCGTACTGCTAAAATCGATCTCCACCTGGTGACGTCAGAAAATTAAATATAAAAGGCGCAAAAGAGGAGGGAAACCGGTAAAGAAAACAATATTGTTATAGGGTGGAAAAAAAAGGAAAAGAGAGCGCTTATTACCGCATCAGTGGCAGAGTTATACTTCGGAGGGGAAGTGGCATGTCCGATGTCCTGTTCGGGCAAAGAAAATAATAAGAATAATAAGAATATTTACACGCACGAGCCGCTCAAAGCAACTCGGATGCACCGGAAACCTCAAAAGCAAGCATTTTTGCCCCAAGACCCTCAGGTTAACCGTATGACCCGATCAGAAACTCACGACGGGGTCTCCATTAGGCGGGTCCATGCACACTGCCGCTCCAGGAGGACACTTGACCCCTGGAATGGGATTGAGAGGCTGGCAGATGTTAATGTAGAAGACACGCGACGTGTCCGTGTCCTCGCCAGTGTCCTCGTCCGTGGCGGTGTAGTACCCGCTGAGGTGGATCAGAGGACTCAGGTCTATCAGGCTGGTTTTGTTCCAAACAGAGCACCTCACCTAAAACACAGACAACACGATGTTAGCGCTGATTGATTAACAAACTAGACGTGCGTAACATCCGAGTGAGCTAAATCTTAATATAATAGATAATAATAAACATCAAATATTAATAAAAAAAAAAATGTTTATTATTAACTAATGTAATGTTCTTAGAGTAAAATGACATTTCTTATTCAATTTTACTTTATCCCAAGGGTGCCAATAATTCTACAGCTGACCACGAGGCCCTGCTGGTGCTCCGGTTAACTCTGATTGGTTACAGGTGACTGCAGCAGTAGTCTTGAGACGTTACTGATTACAGATAATGCCTGAAGTGTCCCGAGTTGTCATATGTAAAGCGAGTTGCGTCACTGACTGTAAATGACGTTCATATGTATGATCCGTTACGCTTTAAGAACTCCGGCTAATGTACAACTGGCACTTCTACGTTACTTACAACATCTCTCAAAGGTCAAAGAAGGTGCTGACGTCTGCATTCTGTACTCAGTACCTACATGCGAAATGGACCGTGGGTTATACGCAATGGAAGGAGGAGCTGTTTAGATAGGAAGCTGGTTAGCCAGCTACTATGGGCATTCCCATGGCGAGAAACGTTTAAGGATCTCTACGTAAGGTTTTTTAAAATAAATTTTTCCTAAAAACTCTGAAATTGCATTCGGTTTGACTTTTTTCAGGGTGTTGACTGTATATATATATATATATATTATATATTATATAAAGCTTTCTCACGGGTTTAAGACCAGTACACTCTAATAAAACGTGCCTCAAGGATAATAGATTCTGGCAGAAGGTACACATTGGCGAGTCTTCTCCTAATATTAAAAACCTGTGCGTCATGACCTCTTCGACAGCGGGTATAGACGATCTGGTGAACGAAGCCAGACACTACACTGATCGGTTGTTAAGAAGTACCAGGCGACCAATAAGAGTCAAGCTTTATACGACTTCATATGACTAGCGAAAAGATAGGACAGAGAGACGGTTTTTATACAATGAAACATTAATTTTTACTCTGAACAATAATTATATTCGGGGCCGAAAGGGTTAAAGAGCGACTCCGGGGGAATTCCATAATCTTAACCGGCATTAGGTCTCCTTTCTAACCAGATCAAGCTTTAAACTAAAAAGTCATGTTTCGTTACTAGAACGCTCTGCGCTTGCTCTCCGACGATCCTCGGATGAGTCGCCGTCCGTGACGTCTAAAAAGGAACCGGGTGGCTGCCATTGTCCTCGTAAATCCCAGACTAGTGAGCGATCAGCCCCAATAAACTGTACAGCTTTAGAGAGAGAACGGGAGTTCAGGGAGCTCCGCGGCTCGGCAATTTCTCTCTCATTTCTACAGTAGTGGTCAAAAACGATGTGCGTCTTTATATATAGTTTTTATTGTAAAGGTGTGGCACGAGATATGTTCTGAACTTCTTGAAGCGGATTTTTATATTTATTTTATACTTTTGTTTTATTTTATTTTCAAATCAGAAGTAGTAAGCGTCTGAGTTTTACACCAGCCGGAAGCAGAAGTGCCGTTTTGGTTATAACGCAATAGTGTTTGTGCAAACAGCCCTTTGTGTTCCTGGCGTTATGGTGAACCGAGCAGGCCTTGAGGTCGGCATGTGGATTTTACATCAACTGTGTTGAACAGTTAACAGTAATTACATCAAACGGACATGAAGGCATGTACGATATTGTTAAAAAAAAAAAAATAATAAAAAAATTGGTTTATATCCAATACAGTTTAATTACTACTGTAGTACCTTTTGTTCGCAGACCAGCGGTGTATGCCAGGAAAAAAAGTGAGTGCATGTGTCCTTGTCCGAGTCGACCAGGACGGGCTTGCTGGTGCCGCCTCCCTCAGACTTGCAGATGAAGCTGATGATGCTCTTGTGTTTCAGCGACGGATTGGCCTCGCAGACGTCTCCGCCCTCGTACGTCAGCTCCACCACCTGGTCCTTATAGACCAGCTTCCTGCTGGACATTCCTCCATTCACAGCTGTTTTCGTGTCTTTGATACACACTCCTGCACGACAGGACAGACAAGGACCGAATCAGTGCTGAGTAGGAAACCAATTGAATAGTTTTGCTAAAACAGACAATTGATTTTGGGGCATCACCTGCTTCTGAACTGCAGCCTGTGTTTTTTAATGGGCCACAGACATTGAGGCGATACATCGTCCTGACGTTTACGCTGTGGTACAACGTATATCCACCTTCCTGAGTGAGTGAGTTGAGGTCAAAGAGATACCCTGTGGAGGGAAGGCACGTGGACGATTCAGATCCCTAATGAACAGGCCAGAGGCTTACTTTTATTGCTTTACACTGTGTACATGTGGTTTCATGGCAGGGAACGTAGCCAGGTTATGACCCAGGTGATTTGCGTTAACGTTCAAGAGAACGTCTGAATACCACGATTGTAGGATGGAGGTGATCTCGCCGTAGGACTCACCTGTGCGTGGATCATTGACCTTGCAGTCTCCGTGTTCTGTGCTGTTAAGGGGACACGCTGCTGCGGTAAACCACACAAAGTTGTACACACAGTCCTCTAGTGCAGTGATCAGAGTGGGCTTTGAGTTCTGTAGCCAGCCACACACACACACACACCCCAAGTTAAAAAGCACATCACACACAATTCCCATTTCAATATTTATCTAATAACAGGTTTATCTCTTAACACGGCCAGTCCTTGGCATACACCACACAGAGTCTCCGCGCCTCACCACTTTGTTGTGATCGCACTGAAAGCGTATGACGGTGGACCGTTTGCTGTCTCCATCCGGGCAGGTTGTTCCGTCTGTGTACCTCAGCAGCAGTGTGTCTCTGTCCCACTGTGGCTCAGACTGAGCTTCTCCCAGACTCACATACGTATCACCGGTCTTCTGACACGCTGCAGCACTGCTTGGGCAGCCCCATGAACCTGACACACACACACACAAAGGATCAAAACAGCTATAAATCTTTAGAAGTCTTCTATTGCACAAAGTACCAGAACCCTTAGAGCCAGAAAATGTAAACTGGGAGATTCCAGGACTAAATGTGTAGGATGTTTACGGTATCTGCTCAAAACTGGCATCAACAGAAACAAGTTGTTTCCGGGGGGGTGGAGCTAACAGCATAGCTTGTAGCTGATTGGTTATGCAGAAAAGTTCAATAACTCAAAAAATTTTATAATCTCAAACTATTTTGCGGCCCAACTGAAAAACAATCGCAGAAATACTTCCTGTTCTCTGATTATAAGGAGTGTGACTGTTGGTTTGGGGCAACAATGAGTTCAAATTAAACCGGTTTATGGTTCAGTGACTCTGCTTTGACATTATTTTTATTTATTTATTCACTGTTCTTTTTAGGCCGCGCCAGCATCAACGGCTATTTTCATGGCAAGATCAAGGTAGGTACAACAGTAAAGCATTCGGTAAAATCTTACGATATTACAAGAATAAAAATCTGAACACTTTTCCACAACTAAAAAAAAACTATATAAAAGAGCCTTCAATTTATCCTGCTTTTAAAAGGAATTCCCTGCTGAGATATTTCGGAGGACTTCCAGATAAGTATTTTCTGAACAGAAGCGTTGTCTAGTGCTGTTAAGAACAGGACAGTCCAGCAAAAATGATCGTGATGTTCTTCTTTCTGATCGTACAGAAATCACATGCTGGTGGTTCTTCACCATTCGAGAAGTACGCATGTGCAAGTCTTTAACGACCGATGCGACAGATTCCAGTTTAAAGTTACTCTGGATAGTCTTAACGTCTACTCGTTACCACGCATAAAGACAGAAAGTGTATACCTAGCTTTGACTCACCGCTCTGAGGAACGAGAGACTTGCACACGTTGATGTAGTAGCGCTTGTCTTTGTTCTCAGCAACCACCCAGTTACTGCTGTGCAGAGCCAAGGAGGACAAATCATACGAGTGTCCGCTGCCGTCACTGAAAAAAAAAAAAAAAAAATGCGATTCAGAGACTTTTTCCTGTTTGTATATCCATCTACAGACAAATCTTAACCGCATGGCAGAGGCAACAAAGTGTTGGGGTAAAATATCCTGGTAGGAGTATTCACAAAGCTTAATGAGTTTTCACAAGAACCTCTGGACCACTAGAGGAGAACCGGAGAGCGCTAACTGCTAACTGCATGAGCTAAGAAGCGAGCACTGGTGTGTGTGCAGGAGGTACGAATCGAGTCGCTCTCACTTGTAGGAGCAGATGGTGGTCTTAAAAGGAGGACAGGCCAAAGCAGTGCGCCATTCAAACAAGTAGGTGCATTCTTCTGTCTCTCTGATAAACACTGGCTTCCCCTACGGTGATCATCCAGAGAAACACACACTCAGAAAATAAAAACCTACAACATTTGCCTGATAAAACCACACAGACTGATGAAGTCATACCGGATTCTTGCTATGGTCACAGGAAAACATAATGGCTGTTGATCGCTGATAAATTCTGTGGCAGGTTTCCCCGTGCGTGTAGTTGATCATTATAATGCCATCGTCAAACGTCAAGTTTTGATTAGCCAGTCCTGTAACGGGTAAACAAAAGCACAAATCATAGCGCTGTCCACCTTAAAGGGGCATGATTAGGTCGATTTAAAAACAAAAAACAAACAAAAAAGATAATCGTACGGACCAGAAATCCTGTGATTGGTACCCTCTACTTGGCAGGAGGAGACCATGTTTTCAGTTCCATGTGGACACACCGATGTCTTAATAGGGCCGCATACAGCAAAGTGATATTCATACTGCGAGCTCTTCACCTCATAATCCTGCCCCGACAGTGGAGTCAGGTCGAACTCATACCCACTCCGGGGGTCTTTTACCTTACAGTTTTCACCTGATGGAAGAAATTTTAAAAAAATATATTTATTTACAAATAAAAGGTAGTAAAAAGTTGGGGCATAGTACACAGAGTACACGGTTAACAGAAGATGATTTTTTTTTTATTTTTTATTTTTTTTTTTTTTTTACAGGTGATGAAGGAATTCTGTCTAAAATCTTTTTTTCCCCCCTTGTATTTTTTTTCCTGGAAAGTACTGTTCTCCAAATTTTCACCTCTAAATTTATTATTGAGGAACACTTAGTTATTCCATCTATTTTATTATTCCCCACCACATATAAAGATGTCGGCAACATAGGTCCAGACTGTTAATCCCAATCCAAGCCACTCCAGAAGGAATTCATACACACCTGACCAATCCCGCCCACTCGCTCAGACTCCCCTGTCCAATCCCGCCCACTCGCTCAGACTTCCCCTGACCAATCCCGCCCACTCGCTCAGACTTCCCCTGACCAATCCCGCCCACTCGCTCAAACTTCCCCTGACCAATCCCGCCCACTCGCTCAGACCAATCCGGCCCACTCGCTCAGACTCCCCTGACCAATCCCGCCGACTCGCTCAGACTCCCCATGACCAATCCCGCCCACTCACTCAGACTCCCCTGACCAATCCCGCCCACTCGCTCAGACTCCCCTGACCAATCCCACCGACTCGCTCAGACTCCCTTGACCAATCCCGCCCACTCGCTCAGTCTCTATACAAGTGATGACGAACTGAATGAAACTACACATCTGCAGTTTGTTAACATATTTTTAAAGACATTTTATCATTTGGCATTCAAATCGTACCTTGTACTCTCTTCACCGGGCAAGCCTCGGAGGTCCTCCATATGAAGACATATTCACAGCCGTCCTTACGATCAAACATTGGTGAGCCCTTCAAATAGCAAAGGAGCAGAAATTTCATTTTTGTTTGCCAATTTAAAAATGTAAGCAAACCATTTTGTACCTTTTTGTTCGTAAGTAGTAGGAACTTCCATATATGGAATAATGTAAAAGACACAAGGTGTGAAATAGCAGATAGATCAAAAAGACTGATGGTGCTTACAGGGCTGTCGTCACACTGGAAGATCACGCGTGTTGAGTAACGCCCCCCTGAGCCACACTTATCCCCGTTCTGATAGATGATACTGATGGAGCCATCTGAGCCGGCCTGCAGGCTGGACTGCACAAAGCCCAGGTTCACACCTCGGCCATTTAACTGACCGCATGCTCCGATTACCCCGGCTGCCAATGACAAGTCTGTTAGTGTATAGACTGCTTTAATCAAACACTAAATGTTTTTGCCTTCTTAATACATGGACACACAGGCAGAAGTCCAACTAAACTAAACGTTCAGAGGCTTTGCCATATTGGAGAGGAAACCACTGTGTACAGCTGCTATAACGTAAGTGATAACAGGAAAATTTGTTTAACAGCCACTCCACAACATTACACGTTACTATAAATACAGACAATGTGTTATTCTTTAATGAATTTAAAAAACCTGTAAAAATTGCCAAATTGCTATGGTATAAGAGGAAGAAAACACTTTCCTGAAAAAGAATCAACCTCAGGGTGATCACGGTAACACTGTCAGAGTTTGGTTGCATAGTACTACCCAGTCGTTGATTATTTTCCTATAACTGCACACCTCCAAGTATGAACCCATAATGATCCTAATCTGCATATTTGTATTTCCATGCAAATCTGCAGTGCATCATTAATGTGTAGGACATACATAGAGAAACAAAGGCATGAAAAAAACAATACAGTTAAACTTAGAGCCTAAGTGTGAGTTACCTGGGCAGCCCTGGACAAATGGCAGAGGTTTACACACACTGATGAAGAACTTCTGAGATTTGGCCTGGTCGGAAGTGTCTATGGGAATGTAGGCCTTATTATCCAGACTGAGGTCACTCAGGTCGTACTCATTTCCCTCAGAGTCTGCATGTACCACAAAGCAGGTTAGTGGAAAGACAGGACTACTACGACTACAACTATGATGATTATGACTACTCCTATTACTGCTCCACTACGACTACCACTCTGACTGCTACAACTACTACTGCTACATTTACTGCGACTATGAGCACAATGAATAACACTACGACTACTACCACTACTGGCCAATCGCTCCTACATGCTCAACCCTCCTGAACAATCCCGCCCACTCACTCAGACTCTCCTGACCAATCCTGCCCACTGGCTCAGACTCTCCTGACCAATCCTGCCCACTCGCTCAGACTCTCCTGACCAATCCCACAGTTGACTGCTGACCGTTCACACAGTCATAATTATTATATTTGCTCACAACTGCTAGTGATATTCTTCTAATGAACATAGTTCGTTCTGTTGACCAGGTGAGACAAGGTAAAAACCTGTAAAAATTGGCAAATTGCTGTGGTATAAGAACACAATACTTTCCTGAAAAAGAATCAACCTAAGGGTGATAACAGTAGCACTGTTAGTTTGAGTTTTGCACGATACCACCCAGTCAACCACCACAACTACTACTGCTACAATTACTACAAATAGGAGTACAACAAGTTTCACTATGACTACCATTACGATGATTATGACTATTACAAGTACAACTACCACTCTGACTACTAATATGATTACTATGACTACCACTGCTACTACATTAACTATGACTAGGAGCCCAAGTATCACTATGACTACCACTACGAAGTTTACTACAGCTACTATGAATACAATGCCTACCACTACGACTTCTGCTACAATGACTACCACCATTTTTATTACGGTTACTATTACTACGACCACTGCTATGAATACAGCTACCACTATTATGACTGTTACTATGACGGCAATTACTACAATCATCTATTATTAATGATCTATCTATCTATCTATCTATCTATCTATACAAGTAAAAAAAAAAACCTTAATTTTTGAATTAAAACAAATGTGTATTACGAGTTATATTGTTTATTTATCCACACTTATTTGCAAATAAAAATAATTCAGAAATAAAACGGTGTTATTCTGCAACACGACGACAATCGAAATGTTCTGAAAAACCCAGAAGCATATTTTAAAAGCAAAGTGTAGGCATGCATATTTACATAGCGTTCAGAACGTTAAGCGCAAAAACTTATTATTTAAAAAAAAAATTTTAAATTTCACTATTAACATTCGAACATAAACAACTTTACTATTTCTATTAGATGTGATCATGAAAGAAACATCTGTTAAACGTCTTGGACTTAAACTTTTTTTTTTCTTTTTTTTTGGTCCTAAAGGGTGCAAACCTTTGCATTCCACTATACTAATGTCATCCACTAATGAATTTTATTTAAAAATAAATAAATAAAAGAAAGAAAGTAAGAAAGAAAGAAAGTTAGCTTACCAGTGACACGGCAATCTACCGGTGCAGGCTCACAAGCCAGAGCTGTAGAGAACTCGAAAAGAACGTCATGCTGCACGTGTGTGGATGTGCTCATCTCCTCACGAATGAGCTTCAGGGAGCCGTTAGTGGCACTCTGATCACACACAAAATTAATGGTGAACGTGGCTCTGGTGCCTGCAGTGTGAGAGAGATGGTTCAGTATGGGAGAAAGTAAAGCCACTCATCCAAAATATATCCAAATTGGGCTTAAAAACAAACAAACAAACAAACATGCAAGTTATTAACGTTCACATTAACAAGCTTGCACTCTGTCACTTGTGGGCGTGGCCTGTCTAGCGCTTTTGAGAAACTATAATCAAAATGCCTATGATATGATTAAAATACTGTACATCACCTTCCTTTAAATTTGGATTCGCATGCGGCATGCTTATCTTCGTGCGCAGACTAGCAAAGAAAGTCTCGCTAATTTGATTTATCCCGACGCTCGCTAGTGTGAACGTAAGGTTATGGTATCCACGTGCAACGCCACAGTAAGTTCACTAATCGTTCTACAAGTGTCTGTAGTGCACAGGATATGACGCTTGAACCCACCCAGGGTTTTATCCAGCTCTCCTCTGTAAGTGAGAGTAAGCAGGCCATCAGTGGACAACTGCAGAGATCTCTCCACTCCTACAAAACTATGAGGCTTGCCGTCCTCCACCACACAGCCTGCCGCGTCTGGCTTGTCCGCGCCGCACTGCCGAGCAGCCGAGCAGATGTTCACCTGCGCGAGACACACGGAAAATACCACTCCATTAAAATAAATAAATAAATAAATAAATAAATAAATAAATAAATAAATAAATAAATAACACAAAAAGTACTCCTTGCTTTTAGGGGAAAGTCAATAAATAAGTGTATACTCACGATGAAATCTTTCCCATTAGCAGTTGTCTTGTATGCGTTTTCGGAGGCCAGGGGGAGCAGGCTGAACTCAAAGCCGGTGTTGGGATGCTTCAATGAACAAGTCTAACACACAGGAAATTCAATGCAAACACAAAGCGAATAATGAAAACTTTATTTATTTATTTATTTGACTGCATGTCAAGACGACACCACATCCCTATTCCACAACCCCAGCGCTGTTGAATTCTTGATTCGGACCGGTCAGAAAGTTTTCCATAACAGCCGGTCTGACCGTAATGCAGCTGCAGACATCTGTGCAGATAAGTCTTAGCCATTTTTTTTTTCCCCCTGTCAAAATGTTTAGCCTCAATGTTTTTTTTCCTTTTGCACAAAAGGAAGTGCCGTGTTTGACCTTTTTTGTCTGAATATACAGTTAACCGATATACTTTTAACTATATATTTGTCGCCAAGTCAAACACACGCTGTTGGAATTCATTTCGTATTAATGAACTCAAAATATTCTCCATTTACCGTGGAAGAAAGCATCTTTAAAAACGGGGATATAGAGTCGAGACGAGCGCAAAACATTACAAATATCTTATCTTATTTATACACCAATAAATAGAGGGGTCTGAAAGAGCGCAATAAATAAAATGCACCGTTACTAAAGTGTCTTTTTTTTTTATAAATAAAAGCTTTGATGAGGTAAAGAGATTACGTGAGTTTCTCTATTTCTTAGCACCAAACGTTTATGCAACGTCTCATTTGTACATTAATGGCTGTTATGGTGGTCCAGCACACAATTCTCAAAACGGCCACAAGATGGCACTGTTCATCGGCGGATGCGATACTAACCGATTATGGAAAAACGTTTAAATATCGGGAAAGACGTCTGTAAAACCGATTATCGTTCGATCTCTTGTTCATATCAGAGAGTGTAAAACATCTACGCAACTGTCAATCATTCCAGATTCGCATGTCGATCAGCTCATTTTAACAGCGGGAAAAAATAAGACCGGCGTATTTTTGAGCGCACTCTGCTGTGGAGCTCCGACGTATAAAATGTGTAAAATGTAGGTAGGTTTGTATAGCCTAGCGTGAGAGTGTGTGGTGCTGGGACTCACCTGATTGGTGTCTACAGCAGTTGAAATGGCGCAGGCTGCCTCGGTGTCCCACACGAAGTTCACTGTGCAGTCCTGATTTGATATGAACCGTGGACCGGGCGACTGCTTGCCACAGATATGACAAAGTTAATGTAGCACACATCCATTTAATGTTATGCACGCAGTCCTATATACATAGATATTTTAAAGGCGATTCAGAGTCGATGTGATCCTCACCACAGATCCTTTCAAGCAGACGAAGTGAATGCGGGTGGTGTAGGCGTGCTTATTCCCGTCCAGCTCGCACGCCGAGCCGTCCGTGTACTCCAGCATCAGCTGATTGTCCTCTACGATCACAGGGCCTTTTTTAGCCACGCCCATGTTACTGATGGTCACTTTTTCCTGTAAAAGTACCACGTGTGACAAGTTACAGCTTCAAGATGATTGTGAATTGGCCCTTGTATAATCTGTGTAGCGGGTAAACTACACGAGAAGAGCTTGTATACATTAGCGCGGTCGGAAGATATTCAAAAACGATTTTTATAATATTGCAATCAAAAAAGTCTGTGAGGAAGCTTAATATATTTTTTTTGCATTTGTATATGCATATTTTTGCCACACCCAATTTATTAACTTGTTTATGCCATTATAAAATCGTGTATTATAATCACAATCACGTGCTGCCATTACAAAATCATTATAAGATCTTGTTTACATAAGCTTTCTTTGTTTACATACACTGCTTCCTGAAATTACCCAATACAAATGGTAGTTTTGAAAAATTGGACACACCTTGTTAAAACGTGACCAACTGGGTAAGTAATATCAAAAACCCCTGCTAAACCACACAAACACTGCGAAATACTGACTCTAACAAGATACGGTGTTACAAAAACACTAAACTTTACAGTTAGATCATCATCAGAATGAAACGGAAAAAAAAAAAACCTCAGCTTTTAGCTTTAGTTAATTTTTATGACCTGGTTTTGAAAAAGAGAAAAAAGAAAAGTTCACCTGAGCACTCTCATATTTTATCTGGCACACCGAGGCGAGTCGGTCGCAGCCCGGCACGGGTCGGAGCGGCCGGCACACGTTGATGTAGTACGTCCTCATGTTCGTGGGGTCCGTGACCTCCCAGTTAGCGGCTCCGCTCGACCTCGACAAACTGTAGGATGAGGAGAGAAAAGTAACATCCGTTCACTGCTAATAAACAGTAAGGACTCTGCATGGACAGCTAACAGGGCAGATCAGTATAACGAATAGAAGTTTAGTTAACTTCTGTTAAAGGTTCTCACAAATCGTGGAAACAATATCCAGGACATCGCTCACCTAGACAAGTCAAACTGTTGTAAGGTATCAGGGTCAGTAACCACACACTCCTGTGGCCTCTCAGGACAGGCGTAAGAGGTGTACCATCTGAAGTTGTAGGTATATTCATCCTCAGCCTGGGTGAAACAACATGACAACAAACAGTCCTTTATTTTTTTTTTTTTCAGGAAAACGTATACTTTTATTTTAATAATAATAATAATAATAATAATAATAATAATAATAATAATAATAATAACAATAATAACAACAACAACAACAAAATACATTTTAGTAATATATAATAATCATCATCAACATTACTCGTCATCATCATATTATTATTATTGCAGCAATAAAACAAATATATTATTAGTAGTTAAAGTACTAGTAGAAATAATAGAAGTTGTAGTAGTGGTAGTAGTACTAGTAGTAGAAGTAGCAGTAGTAGTAATTGAAATAGTAGACGTAATAAAAGTAATATAAGTAGTAGTAATATCAGTAGTAGTAAAAAAATTAAATAAATAATAATTATTAAAAAAAAACCGGACCTGTAGGAGTAACAGTAGAAGTAGTATTAGTAGGAGTAGAAAAGATAATACTAGATTGAGTAGCAGCAGTAGGAGTAGCAGTAGTAGTAAAAGTAGCGGTACTAGTATTAACAGTAGAAGTAGTGGGAGTAACAGTAGGAGTAACAGTAGTAGAAGTACTAGTAGAACGAGTAGCAGCAGTAGGAGTAGTAGTAACAGTAGAAGTAGGAGGAGTAACAGTAGTATAAGTACTAGTAGAATGAACTATCTGTATAGTTTCGTACCTGAAACTCAGGTTTGCCCGGCCCGGCCTCTAGGTCACACAGGAAGGAGATGTGTGTGGAGCGCTGTGTGTGTTCCTCGTTGTTGTACCGAGAGCCATTTACGTAGTCCAGCTCAATCATGCCATCGTAATATGACAGACTGGAGTTAGACTCGCCCAGGTTCCAGGAATTAGACTTGGTACTGTAAAACGAGAACAGGGAACCTCAGAAAAGAATAAACAAATAAATACAGTCGAGAAATATTCCAAGAAAAATAAGTTTCACCGAAGAGTGGACTTGCCTCTTGTCAACCTGACAGGCTCCTGATTTCTCAGGGCAGTCTGCAGCCTTAACACTCCCACATACATTAATAAAGTAGTCATATTTGTCATTGGATATGTTGTAGTAACCTCCATCAGCCTTCCTCAGCGGGGTCAGGTCAAACGAAATTCCTGGAAAGACAGGAACGTGTTTATTCAACATCTGCTTCAGAGAGATTTATTTTATTTTAAAAAGGAGCAGTGCATCATTTTTAGAGCCATTTGAAATAAAAACATCGTGGAGTCCTCATCGCCGTCGCCATCTTTTACCGCTCAACCCGTTTCTGTTAAAACCCACACGCCGCTAGTTGTGTTTTAAGGCTCGGATCAGGTTAGGGGGCGGAGCTAACTTCAGGACCAGAAACCAAGAATTTAACCAGATGAATTACATGGAAATACTGCTAAGTGGTAGTTTTTTTTTTTTTTTCTTCTAAAGGTATCTTTGAAATGACATGATTATTATACATCTAGAAACATTTTTAACTTTAAACATCCTTCTGTTTCAGTGAAATGAAAAGAACCTGTAACTATTTAAGAGCTAGAGGACGTTGTACACAGCATGCTAGAAGACATCGCCGTACCTGCGGTGGACTTTTCCACTTTACAGTCTTCCCCCTTGGTTCTGGTGAGCACACAGGCAGCGGCGGTCTGCCACTCGAACTCATAAACGCAGCCGTCGCTGGACACGCTCCTCATGATGGGGGCGCTGTCCATGTCACCGGGCTTACACTTCAGAGTAATGATGCTTTTAATCTTTGTGTTTGTCCTGCACTCGTCTCCGTCCGCGTATATGAGCCGCAAGTCTTTCCCCCTCAGGTCTTTCTGCGGCGAGGAGAGGAATTTACCCAGGCTGACCGACTTTCCTTTCCCTGATGAAAGAACAACTAATTAGTAAAACGTTCACAATATATTTTCATTAAGCAACAAGAAACGTACAGAGACACAAGAAGTGTCACTAAGATACTAAAACATTTATATTTAATAAATAAATAAATAAATAAATAAATGAATGAATTATGAGCAGTAAACAAGTACAAATTACACGGTAGTAGTCACAGTAGGATTCTTCAGATAAATTCGTTCTAATCTTGCATCGTGTCTTCATACAATTAAACTATAAGTAAAAAATGTATATGGATTTAATACCTAGAGTAGGGCTGCAACAAACGATTATTTTCATAATCGATTAGTTGGCCGATTATTTTGACGATTATTCGGCTGGGGACATTCAGTACCTTTTTTTTTTTTTGTCTTTGGTCCACAAACATAAATTCAGACTGAAACTTTACACATATTATTCATTTAGGACTGTAGTTTAATTTAGTGCTTTTTTGTGCATCCATAAAAAATAATGTATAAACACTTATATACACACAAAATATATATAAAAGTTTATTTTATAGTATTTATGCATAATTTATGGATGCATAAAAAGCACAGAATTAAACTACAGTCCTAAATGAATAATAAAAACTCACTGCAGTTTCTGTTACTCGCTGCCTTTAGACATATTATTTTCCTTGTGTTTACTTTTGATCATAGTGTTTTAATTAGACATTACAGATCTTACTCGTGCTCCTATTGCGCGTCTACACTGCACGTGATCAGCAACGCGGGCTCGTTACTAACACATCACTTCCGTTATAATAAACGACAGAATTTACACTGCAAGCGCGCAGATACAACATATAATGACAATAAACTTAAACTAAACTAAACCTTTTAAGCATCTTGCACCAGTTTCCCCGCCCCTTACACACAGTGGAGCATTTCGGATATAAACATAACTGTCCTCGTGCTGCACTGTTTGATCTCCACGGTGTTTAATATAAAATGTCCCCCCTGCCTTAGAGGACTTTCTTCCTCGGTCACGTGATGATTTCTCCTCCGTCTGATGGAGACTGAGGTCATGTTGGGAATAAAAGATAACGCAGACATAAACAGTACACTGAAGAAAGTCATTATCGGTGACCCTGAGGCTAAAGCTAGCGGCGTCGCATCACGCGCGTATGACGACAAACTGTTACCAAATTATTTACCTATACAATGGATCTAATATCTGGACAACCTAATAAATTACATGAAAAGACAGACAGACAGGCAAAGTACAAACTGTTACCAGAAGCTCTACTTATATATGGTTATAATATCTGGACATGTATAGACTGACAGATAGACAGAAAAATAGATAGACAGATCAATATGGATAGATAGACAGATAGATAGAGACAGACAGACAGAGTGATAGATGGACAGACAGATCCATAGATAGACATATACAGATAGATCGATAAATAGACAGACACAGACAGACAGAGAGATCGACGCAGACAGCTCGATAGACAGACAGAGAGAGAGAGATAGACAGAAAGACAGCTTGATAGATAGACAGAGAGAGACAGATCGATAGAGAGAGAGACAGATTGATAGGGAGAGAGACAGATCGATAGAAAGACAGACAGAGACACACAGACAGAGTAATACACTGGAATTATAATTACAATAGCCTTACTAGCTGTTGGAAACGTGATGTAACGTAACACTCACCCACAGCACATACAGCTGCATCTTCAGGACACGAGGCATTCCCACTGATGAGTTTATTACACACGTTAATGTAGTACAGCTTTTTGTCCGACTCTGCAACGTTAGCAGCCACCGCCTCCCAGTTTTGTTGCTTGCCATCAGGTGCTGAAAGGCAAGCATCAAACACAAGATGTGAAGGATTAAAAACTAGGTTACCATTCGTATTTCCTCCCATGCAACATACTCCACTGCTGCCATTAACAGCACAAGCTCCGTTCGTACGCTGGGTGTATTACAGGAAGAGTCATGTAGCTACGGGATGACTGACGAACTTGATCCCTGACGTTGTAATAGCAATGGATGATAACAATATGACTAAACAGCTCAGATCTCACAACACAATAACACCAGGAATGTCTTTCATAATATGACTCCACTCTCATGAAACATAACACGTACCACGGAGATATGAATCTCTTCGACTTATTCATAACGTTGCAAAAATAATACAAGTGTACAGAATTATACTATCGCTGATGCGGAATTCTTGATTCTGATTGGTCAGAATGTGCTGATGAAATTTTCCTTATACCACAGAGCGGCTGAATTCTGTAATCTGATTGGTCGGAAGCTGTGCTTTATTTTTGTACGGCTCAGACCGTAGTTCTGGCTGTAACATGACCGATAGTTTAATATTAATGCACTTATTCTAGTACATTAGTGTTTCTATTGTAACAGCTCATATATAGCGACTTGTACTAAGAACAGATGGATTTTAAAAACACGTGTCGATGTTTAACAAAGGAAATCGTTGATGTTTTGTTATGAGTCTCGGTCGTTAGCGCTTTGTAACGGTTTGTCACGGTGCTTTGCGAAGTTTCCCAGGACAGAGATGTTTCACGCTGTGGAGCATCAACACCCCTCTGTCTTGCATTATTAAGTTATTCCTTACATAACAGTAACTCATAGGTTAATATTGATGCGCTCGTTATAATACGTTATTAGTAACAACTTAGCGATGAACAGCAGAAGCTCCGTATAAACGGACTGAAAACACGTGTAATCGTTCATATGGTGAAGTTTCCCTTGAGGAGATGTTTATTATTATTGGTCTCATACAATATCTGAAAACATTAAAAACTCTACCACTCGTTGTAGCATTACAGATGAAACTAGCGCTCACCTGCGTAGCGAGTGAGACGGGACAGGTCATAATGCATCTTGCCATCAGTGACTCGGCACAGCAGTTCTTTGGTCTCCTTTACACAGGCGTACGACGTCTGCCAGTTAAAGTAATACGTGCAGTCGGCCTCTCCTGTAAACACCGGGTAGCCGTTCCCTGTACAAATAAAAACGTTCAAGTTCAATAACGGTACCGTAGGAAGGAATTTTAAATTAGAAATAACAGTAATAACAAAACATCGGCAGCTCCTATAGCCATAGCGGAGTACATCCAGAGTGTGATGTATTAGTGACCAAAATAGGTCATTCATGTGCAAAATAATGTGTGGCTAAAGATTGGGATTATGGCTTCTGAAATGATGGATTATGCTGATTATATTTTTCCCCACCTACATGTGTATGATGATGGTCAAAAATCTGAAAATGTTTAGAGACAGGAATTTGAGAAAGATTAGGGAGTTCGGTCTTTAAGAGAGTGATCCAGATAAATAAAGCACAGGAAGCCCCAGACATGAACTAATATGGGTAAGAAAAAGTCAGGTTTAATTCAGGTTGTGTTTTAATAACTCTCTCCTTAATTAGTAAGAGCAGAGACACCTCAGACACAAGAACACAAGACTGGATGGCAGTTTAAAGAAACAAAAGGGAGGAAGGAGTGACCGAGTGAGCAACTGAGTGACTAAGTAACTGACAAGGATAGAGTGACTGACCAAATGATTTGAGAGTTACCGATTGATTGACTGAACCAGTGTCTGAATGAATGACTGGGGAGCTGACCAAATGATGGAACGACTGTAATTACTGAGTGACTAACTGAATAATAATGGCACAACTGACTAAGCAACTGACTGAGTGAGTGAGTAAATGACTGACTGATAGACAGACTGAATAGGTGCCCAACCAACTGACTTAGTGATTGACAGACTGACTGAATGAGTGCCTTATGAGTGAGTGACCGAATGAGCGCCCGAGAGAGTGACCGAATGAGCGCCCGAGAGAGTGACCGAATGAGCGCCCGAGAGAGTGACCGAATGAGCGCCCGAGAGAGTGACCGAATGAGCGCCCGAGAGTGTGACCGAATGAGCGCCCGAGAGAGTGACCGAATGAGCGCCCGAGAGAGTGACCGAATGAGCGCCCGAGAGAGTGACCGAATGAGCGCCCGAGAGAGTGACCGAATGAGCGCCCGAGAGAGTGACCGAATGAGCGCCCGAGAGTGTGACCGAATGAGCGCCCGAGAGAGTGACCGAATGAGCGCCCGAGAGAGTGACCGAGAGAGTGACCGAATGAGCGCCCGAGAGAGTGACCGAATGAGCGCCCGAGAGAGTGACCGAATGAGCGCCCGAGAGAGTGACCGAATGAGCGCCCGAGAGAGTGACCGAATGAGCGCCCGAGAGAGTGACCGAATGAGCGCCCGAGAGAGTGACCGAATGAGAGCCCGAGAGTGTGACCGAATGAGCGCCCGAGAGAGCGACCGAATGAGCGCCCGAGAGAGCGACCGAATGAGCGCCCGAGAGAGCGACCGAATGAGCGCCCGAGAGAGCGACCGAATGAGCGCCTGTCACTGACCTGCAGTTGTGTTGCACTCAAAGTTAATGATGGTCATTCTCCGGAAGCCTGAGCTGCATCCATTTCCTCCTGGATAGATGAGAGTCAGATCTCCATCAGAGTACCTGGGTCAGAAAAGAGTCAACCTTAAACCCCGTTTCTCACCGCTTCATCCGTTACGACAAGTCTGACCTTTTACGGTCACGTTCTGTTTTTCAGTATATCTTACGCTGTGATAGTCACATGGGAAGTATCTGTGATACGAAATCTGTGATTCGTTTGGAAAGTTCGGTTTGGGGTCAGTGCAAACTATAATTACAGTGTAATAACCCCAAACAGAATTTAACAAATGGCCTTGTCACACTCACATTTAAAACATAACATGGACCTGTATGAATATATTCTATGCAAATAAAATCGGGGTTAGTTCCGCCTTTTTTTTTAAAACTGAACTTATTATATAAAAAGTACTGCAGATGAGGAAGTCCGATTTTGCCCACCTGAGAGTTTGATTCTGGAACCTCCCCGCGATTTTGTTCACAGTTTCTCCGAATTTCACTTGGCAAGATGACACGAAGCCCCTCTCGTCCGAGCACTCGCCGGCTCTGGTTTCCCCACACACGTTAAGATAGAACATGTAGCTGTCCTTCCCGATCTTAGCCTCAGCAGAATAGGGCTCGTCTCCGGCTGCAGGGCGCGTTAAGATGATTAACCATACGATCAATTTAATAAATAAATAAACAAACAAACAAATAAGATAGATATTCACATGCTCAGCTCAGTGAGAGCATAAAATCACCTACATCTTTTACTTAACTGAAAGCTGCTACATAAACTATTATTTATTATAATCAGGGTTCCCACTCTTTTTAAGCACTGATTCCCTCCTTAATATCATTTTCTACACATTCTAAGAGCTGTGGCGACATTCCTAATTGCTCCAGTGGCGATATAGCTTGGGCCGCTTGTCCCGTGTCGTCACTTACAGCCGTGTGCGAGGTGTGTGAGGTCGATGGAGATGTCGTGCTGTTGGCTGGTCAGTTTACAGTCGTGACTCTCCAGGTAGTCTCTGTGGCAGGCGTACTCAGTCACCCACTCGACCTCGTAGCGACAGTTCTCCTCAGCGGTCAGCTTGGGGTCACTTCCCTGAGAAGAAACGGAGCTCAGTTCAATCCACTTTTAGTGCTTTTAACGACGCACACGACTGGTCAAAAGTTTGTGGACACTCGACTGAAATGTTTCTCGTGATGTTAAAAAGCTTTTGATCTGAAGGTGTGTGATTAAACGTGTGAAATCGGCGCCGTAGACAAAAATATAATCGTGTCGACGTATTCGTTTCTTTCATTAGAAAACTAACATCTTATTTACAAAATAAATCTTTATTTAAACGGACGACTCGGAGAGAAATATTCCGAAAAGTAGGAGATAAGAGTCCGGCGTCGGCGTGAACTCCTTTAATACTGTTTAAAAATCATCTCGGGGAAATTCCTCAAGAAATCGCTCGAGAAAACGCCGAGAACACATTTCTGGAAATTCTAGGTGAAAAGGGCGTTGACTTTGAAGAGGATAAAATACAAAATTATTATGATTTATTTAGGATTTTTAATCATGACATAATTCCCATAGTTCCATTTGTGTTACTCCAGAGTTTTGATGACTTTATTATTATTATTATTATTATTATTCTAAAATGTGGGAAAATTCAATAAAAATAAAGAACGAGTGTGTCTAAACTTTTGACCGGTAGTATACATCGTCACAAAGCAGCTTTATTTAAATCTATGGTCCGTTATCCAGTGGAGACAGTGGCGAGAAACGGAAAAAAAAAAAAAAAATCCTCATTGTTCAGCTTTCAGACTTAGAACTGATTCTAAAGACAGATTCATCATTTTGGTTTATAGAGAAAAGAGCTTATTTATAAAAAGGTATTTATCATAAATCATGCGCTAGGCTGGATCAGAAGGTCACAGCTCCAGGAGCACCAAAACACCACAGCCACACTGACTTTATTCAGACACAAGCGCTCCACACGCCCACAGAATAAACCTCCGGGATGCTGAAAATTGGCTTAAATGGCCGTGTCATTTATTTTTGGATTTGTCACCACTAATGAATGATGACCTGCCTTAGTGTGTGGAGTCAGATTTAAATTTACGCAAGGAAAAAAAAAGAAAAAGAAAAAAAAGAAATTAAAACACAGTATCACTTCAGAAATATATTTTAAACAATTTTTAAACAATATTACTTGCATAGAATTATGCATCCAGATGACACCAAAGACCAAAAACTGTTATATTATTGCGTTTGTTTCGGCAGGTTGCTCACTGATGAATGAAGCAACCACAGCGGGTACAGACTTCCTTTACTGGGAATGTTTCTCAACGTGTGATCTATTTTTTTTTTTTTTTTTTTTAAATTATTTACATATACATTTTTTTCTACAATCTGTTTGTTAGAACTTGGCAACACTTGGCTAACTCTGTAATTCACACACAAGGAAGGTCTGGTTGAGTTCAACGCCACTTTTATTTAACGTGAAATTTTACTTAACTGTGAAAATGTTGTAAAAAAATAAATCTTAATCACAATGAATACAATATCTCAGAATAGTGTACTGTGATGTAATTTGTTACGATATAGACATTATATTGCTTTAAATACACAGTATGTTTATATTAATGCCCTCATTCTAGTAAGTTATTGTTACTATAGTAACAGCAGATAACAATCTAAGTCTAATAATACATTTTTGTTTTTAAAGTGGTGTTGTTTAATAAAGTAAGGCGTTTTCATGAGTACAAGCTTACCTGCTGTCTCTTAGAGGGGCAGATGAAGGTGATGGTGACTGCAGGCTTGTGCCCTTTACATGTCTTGTTTTCAGACTCATACCGCAGCCTCAACCTGCCACACACACACACACATTAACACAAACTCACACCAACATGCAGGGCTTGAGATGACGGCGAGCTGTAATACGGCTGTGTGAGTGTGTACCTGTCATTAGAGATGACCTCCAGAGGCTTGTCCGGTTTCCCCATGCTGACTGATTTGCCTTCTTTAGTCCAACAGGCGGCGGAGCCTTTCGGACATGGGCTATTTTCTCGGTCTAGACACGAACAAAGGCGATTAGTGACTCAGTAAGATTCAGTATTTCTTGTTAATGATTACAATATATGTTGATGCTAGCCGACGGCCAACACACGCATACATTCTGCGCTCGTGTTAAAGAAAATAGCTCGCCATACCAGCAGGAGGCAGTAATCATCTGCTGTAATCATCATTTCAATTTAAATGAATAAAAAAAAAAAAAAAAAAAACATTTTTAAAGGCCATACTACTGCTACAAACGTCTCAAAATAGTACTCTGCCTACCAGTGACCTTATTTATTTTCACGCCATTGTGAAAGCGCTCCTCGGCCATTTTGGCACAAAATTTAAAAAAACGCGTTTCATTTCTAATTCTCTTCTGCCTCCAATAAAGGTGTCTGATATCACCGATACCAACCGCAGCCGAAAGACAGTCTTTAAATAATTTTTTTTTTAAAAACAGAACTGATCCAGGACACGGTTGTGAGACGTACTCACCCAAATTTCTGCACACGTTAATATAAAAGTCGACGCTGTCGTCCGAGTCATCGACCAGGTAGCCGTCTGTGACTTTGATAAGGGGGTTGAGGTCGTGTTTTTTTCCATCTGAATCAAAGACGTAGCAGGGAACCTTGAAGACAAGCGAAAGAAATAAAAGAGCGTTTACCAAAACAAAACAAAAACAAACAACACACTGATACACGATATGATCGATTACGTTCTCAAGCTATACGACATGCAACTGCAAGCAAAGAAGAAAAATATGGGTCAAAGACAAGAACAATTTCCTGTAAACACCTTCATACTTCAAAGAAATAAGATAATATTTATACATATTAAAGTGACTTAGAACACCATTCAGATGAAAAATAAACAAATAAGTAAATAAATAAAATCCTTGCCAAAAATATAAAAATAATAATAATTTAATTAGTATGGCATAAGAAAAATAAAACGTGTGCTTTTATTGGAAAATAATCGGCGTCTGGGTGATAACGAGAACTCCGCGTCGCGTCATGGCATCACACCGCCACGTTGTTGATTAATTTTCCGTTTCCAGCGTGCCCTGAAGTCATTAATCTGAAATGTCACAAAAGTCACTTATCGTTGACAATGTGCTCTTTTGTGGTTTTGGTGACAATCACCTTCCACCTCCCACCCCTTCACACACACACACACACACACTTCCGTACCCCTGACCCCACCGCACTCACCTCCTTAAGTGGTTTGAACTTGTCTCTTTTGCAGGCTGCGTAAGTTCTCCATTCAAAGTGATGAACGCACTGAGACACTGTGACGAACTCCGGCGTCCCCTTTTGGATGGGGAAAAAAACAAAAACAAAAACAAACAAACAAACAAACAAACACCATTAAACGAGGAGCATGCTGGGATTTGTGTTGTTCTACATCTACATTAGAAAACGGTATCGCACAGGGAAGTTGTATCGCTAAGAGGTTATGGTTCAATTGCGGTGAGGAAAAGACTCTCATGAACTTCCCTTATTTGTTTGCCAAGTGAATGACTATCAGGTGATCTCTGACAGCAGAGTTTAATTCTCAAATCTCCTCCGTTTCCCTAAAGCTCGAGATCAGATCTGTGATTGCCGACTGACATGGCTGATCTGAAGTGAATCTGATCTAAAATCAAATCGGATAATGAGAAACATTATGCTAGCACTGTAATCTATAGATCTGCGATTCGGTTTGAAGTTTTGTTTAAAATAAATCAAAAATACTTTCACACAGGGCTGGGCGATACGACGGAAAGATCACATCGCCATAAATGAGGATATTTCTACGCATCATGATATATAATTTAGCGAATAATCTGTCTGCGAATCGGTAGTAAAAAACGTTAAACTTCACGTGAAATCAAAATGGCTGCTCACGGCAACACCGCTTTACTTTTAAATGTGTCATCCTGTATGTACATATACAAGTATTTACTTTAAATTAATCAACATACAGAGACATGTTCGCTTGTTAATCTATCCATCCATCCATATACAGTTCGGCCTTTTGAGGAGGAAAATATACGTCATTCTTATTATTAACGTTATCTAGCTGGTAGCGAGATTGTTGTTGGATATTCTTCACCGTGCATAACAAAACGCTGGACAAGCGTGCGGATATAGAGAAGAGTTTTCAACATTAATCCCAGCTCAGAAGTTAGTTTTACTCGCTGACCTGTTAAGTGGAATTAAGTGGCTCGAATGAACCAAAACGAAAATAAACCCCAGCCTGACGAATCTTTCACCAGCTCTGAACTTTGAACTGTTCGTTTCATTCTTATTTCACTGTTTACCTTCATTTCAGCTGATATACAGCAAACCTGAAGGGAACTGTGAAAAAGTATTTGCTTGATTTCCTGATTTCTTCTGTTTTTGTGCACGCGTGGTACTAAACCGGTTCAGAGATCCAGCGCACGCGTCGTACTAAACCGGTTCAGAGATCCAGCGCACGCGTCGTACTAAACCGGTTCAGAGATCCAGCGCACGCTTCGTACTAAACGGGTTCAGAGATCCAGCGCACGCGTGGTACTAAACCGGTTCAGAAATCCAGCGCACGCGTGGTACTAAACGGGTTCAGAAATCCAGCGCACGCGTGGTACTAAACGGGTTCAGAAATCCAGCGCACGCGTGGTACTAAACCGGTTCAGAAATCCAGCGCACGCGTGGTACTAAACCGGTTCAGAAATCCAGCGCACGCGTGGTACTAAACGGGTTCAGAAATCCAGCGCACGCGTGGTACTAAACGGGTTCAGAAATCCAGCGCACGCGTGGTACTAAACGGGTTCAGAAATCCAGCGCACGCGTGGTACTAAACGGGTTCAGAAATCCAGCGCACGCGTGGTACTAAACGGGTTCAGAAATCCAGCGCACGCGTGGTACTAAACCGGTTCAGAAATCCAGCGCACGCGTGGTACTAAACCGGTTCAGAAATCCAGCGCACGCGTCGTACTAAACCGGTTCAGAAATCCAGCGCACGCGTCGTACTAAACCGGTTCAGAAATTCAGCGCACACCTCGTACTAAACTGGTATGGGATACCAGTAAGGTAATACCAGTAAGGTAACCTGGGTAAACACAAAATATAGTTTTTAAATGATAAATGATAATTATTGAAGCAAAAAAAAAAAAAAAAAACATTATTCAATACCAACTGGGCCTGTGTGAAAATGTATTTGCGCCTATAGTTAGTAATTCCACAAATCTATGAAACTACATTCATAACGGGGTTCAGCTGGACTAGACGCAACCAGGCCAAGACAGCGACCCAAAGAACAGGAGTAAGTCCACCTGGTTAAACAGTTAAAAATAAAAGCTAAATTAAAGTTTTGGAGTGGCCTAGTCAAAGTCCTGACTTGAACCAATTGAGATGCTTTGGCAGAGCCTTAAACGAGCAGTTTGTGCTTGAAAACCTTCCAGTGTGGCTGAACTAAAGCAGTTCTGCAAAGAAGAGCGGGCCCAAAGACCGATCTCGAGTTCTCAGCAGCGTTCACTTGCGGTTATTACTGCTGAAGGTGGCACAACCAGATTTTAAGTTTAAGGGGGCAATTAGCGTTTCACATTTGGGGTTTGATAAGTTTTTTTTTTTTCTTTGCTTTTACTTTAATGCTGTATTTCATTTCAAGATCTAAAACTACTTAGTATGAGAAATACATGAAAACAGAAGAAATCAAATACTTTTCCACATCACTGTGCATGCGCTATTTTTATATATCTTACTGCTTTCCATTTACTTCTTCACACTATAAACATGCCCACCTTTTTTTCTTCTACCTAAATGACTAAGAAGAAAGTCGGTTATGTGTATAATAAATCAGAAGCATGGCGCAGCTGCTTAGCTTGTGACCCACCACAGGTTTGATAGACGGGAAATTATTCATCAGAGGTTTCGCTTTAAACGAAACTATTCTCGCGTCTGCCGCAATGATTACTCAATTACTCAATGTTACCAGAGAGGAAGTTAAAAAAAACAAAACAAAAGTTCCGTTCGGGTCGTATGAGCAGCTTTTATGTTATTGAACTTTACCATTGTTTTGCCGCACTGGAAACTGATGCTGCTTTGCACTTTGCTGCTCTCGCCTTGGCAGGCCCGGGTGCTGTTAAAAGTGAGCATGAAGTTGGAGGATGTCTGCAAGGAGAGATCACCTGAAAATAAGAAGACCAAGGGGGGGTAAAAAAAAAAAAAGTCATTAAGTCTACGACATAAATGACAAAGAAATCAACACATCAATAAATCAGTCACACAACAGTGAAGGGAGAACAGTGTTTGATAGAGACGGCACGATACCACGCGTTCTTTACCGAAACCGTATGAAACTGTGAGGATCGGCAGTTTCTTTAAAACCTACAAAGCTTTTAAATTATTCTTTTGGAAAGAAAAAAAAAAAAAAGGACTTGAAGTGCGTAAAAAACATTCACAAGGCTAAAAACATGCACGACTCAGACAAGCCTACACGGCTTTCACATAAAAAATCACTCACACTGCAACTATAATCAATGTAATATTTATTATATTATACTACCACCACCACCAAGTGTGTGTGTGATAGATATATATATATATATATATATATATATATATATATATATATATATATATATATATATATATATATATATATATATATATACACACACACACACACACACACCCCGATTAGCCATAGCATTAAAACCACTGACAGGTGATGTGAAGAACATTGATTATATTGTTACAGTGGCACCTGTCAAGGGTAGGGATATATTTATTATGCAGCAAGTGCACAGTCAGTTCTCAAAGTCGCTGTGCTGGAAGCAGGAAAAATGGACAAATTTAAGGATCTGAGTGACTTTGACAAGGGCCAAATAGTGATGGTTAGACGACTGGGTTAGAGCGTCTCTAAAACAACAGATCTTGTGGGGTGTTCCCGGTATGCAGGGGTTAGTACCTACCAAAATGGTCCAAGGAAGGACCGTCACCGCTGAACTGGAGACAGGGTCATGGGCGCCCAAGGCTTAGTGATGCATGTGGTGAGAGAAGTCTAGCCCGTCTGGTCCAATCCCAGAGAAGAGCTACTGTAGCACAAATTGCTGAAAAGGTTACCGCTGGTTCTGATAGAAAGGAGTCAGAACACACAGTGCATCACAGCTTCCTGTGTGTGGAGCTGCGTAGCTGCAGAACGGTCAGAGTGCCCATGCTGACCCCCTGTACACCACCGAAAGCTCCTACAATGGACATCAGAACTGGATGCACCATGGGAAGAAGGCGAGCCGGTGGAGGAAGTGTGATGCTCTGGGCGATGTTCTGCTGGGAAACCTTGGGTCCTGGAATTCATGTGGATGTTACTTTGACACGTACCACCTATCTAAACACTGCTGCGGACCAAGTACCTTTTCCAGCCACTTGTTCAGGAACGGTTTGAGGAACATGACAAAGAGTTCAAGGTACTGACTCGGCCTCTAAATTCCCCAGATCTCAATCTGATCCAGCGTCAGTGGGATGTGACAAGTCTGATCTATGGAGGCCCCAGCTCGCAACTTACAGGACTTAAAGGATCTGCTGCTAACGTCTTGGTGCCAGAAACCACAGCACACCTTCAGAGGTCTCGTGGAGTCCATGCCTCGACGGCTCAGAGCTGTTTTGGCAGCGCGAGGGGGACCGCAGAACATTAGGCAGGTGGTTTGAACGTTATGGCTGAATGGAATACATATGTCAAAACCTGTTACGGAATTCTTTTTCTCCCTGTATCACGGTGAGATGTGCATTAGGAGACTGTAGACGCTGCAGAAATGTGATTACGCCTGCACTCCTTTCGGGAGGAGGCTGAGCACGTAGGAAACATTTTCAAGCTGATAAAGCTGACACGCTCTGAAGACAGCAGTTTTTTGTTTTTGTTTTTTTTTTAAATAAAGGTGCTTATTTCAGAAACGTGGCCATTTTCCGAACACAACACAGTGCTAATTTCACAAACTGTGATATATTACTTATCGGGTGCATGACTAATCAGTAGATTGGTTATCCCCACTCTAAGCTACAGCACACACACACACACACACACACACACACACGCGATGTGTGATTAATCACAGCGTAACTGTTATTTTGAAGCATAAGCTTCCATAATAAACACATGGTGCCGGACTGTGAGAACAGAACAGCTGCTGTTGGACCTGAAACCTTCCTCTACACGATCGGTACAACACTGAAATGAAACTCGTGTTTATCATGTTCTCCGTCTACCACGCAGTCTCAACACACGCAACATGCATGTTCTAGGTCATATAATGTTGGTCAGGTGACCTCAGTAGTCTCTTCTCTCAATGAATAAACAAACAAACAAACAAACAAGCAAATAAATAAATAAATAAATAAAGTGTTTATCTGCCACATACACAAGTAGACATACACAGAAATGCTTTTACAAAAAGAAAAAAAAGAAGGTGAGGGAGGAAGGAAGGAAGGTAGGAATAACAGAAGAAAAAGAAAGAACGAAAGAAAGATGAGGGAGGAAGGAAGGGAGGAAGAACACAAGAAAAAAGTGAGGGAGGGAGGAGGGAAGGAACAATGAAAGAAAGGTGATGGATGGAGGAAGGAGGGAAAGAACTAAAAGAAAGAAAGATGAGGGAGGAAGGAAGGAAGAAAAAGCTAGAAAGAAAAGTGAGGGAGAATGAAAAAGGTGAGGGAGGAAGAAAGAAAGAACGGTGAGGGAGGGAGGAAGAAATAAAGGTGAGGGAGGGAGAAAGAAAGAAAGAAAGAAAGAAAAAGGTGAGTGAGGGAAAAAGAAAGAAAGAAAGAAAGGTGAGGGAGGAAGAAAATGAAAGAAGGAAAGAAAGAAAGAAAGAAAGAAAGAAAGAAAGAAAGAAAGGTGAGGGAGGAAGAAAGAAAGAAAGGTGAGGGAGGGAGAAAGAAAGGTGAGGGAGGGAGAAAGAAAGAAAGAAAGAAAGAAAGAAAGAAAGAAAGGTGAGGGAGGGAGAAAATGAAAGAAGGAAAGAAAGAAAGAAAGGTGAGGGAGGGAGAAAATGAAAGAAAGAAAGAAAGGTGAGGGAGGAAGAAAGAAAGAAAGGTGAGGGAGGGAGAAAGAAAGGTGAGGGAGGGAGAAAATGAAAGAAAGAAAGAAAGAAAGAAAGGTGAGGGAGGGAGAAAATGAAAGAAGGAAAGAAAGGTGAGGGAGGGAGAAAATGAAAGAAGGAAAGAAAGGTGAGGGAGGGAGAAAATGAAAGAAGGAAAGAAAGGTGAGGGAGGGAGAAAATGAAAGAAGGAAAGAAAGGTGAGGGAGGGAGAAAATGAAAGAAGGAAAGAAAGGTGAGGGAGGGAGAAAATGAAAGAAGGAAAGAAAGGTGAGGGAGGGAGAAAATGAAAGAAGGAAAGAAAGGTGAGGGAGGGAGAAAATGAAAGAAGGAAAGAAAGGTGAGGGAGGGAGAAAATGAAAGAAGGAAAGAAAGGTGAGGGAGGGAGAAAATGAAAGAAGGAAAGAAAGGTGAGGGAGGGAGAAAATGAAAGAAGGAAAGAAAGGTGAGGGAGGGAGAAAATGAAAGAAGGAAAGAAAGGTGAGGGAGGGAGAAAATGAAAGAAGGAAAGAAAGGTGAGGGAGGGAGAAAATGAAAGAAGGAAAGAAAGGTGAGGGAGGGAGAAAGAGAAAGAAGGAAAGAAAGGTGAGGGAGGGAGAAAGAGAAAGAAAGAAAGAAAGGTGAGGGAGGGAGAAAGAGAAAGAAAGAAAGAAAGGTGAGGGAGGGAGAAAGAGAAAGAAAGAAAGAAAGGTGAGGGAGGGAGAAAGAGAAAGAAAGAAAGAAAGGTGAGGGAGGGAGAAAGAGAAAGAAAGAAAGAAAGGTGAGGGAGGGAGAAAGAGAAAGAAAGAAAGAAAGGTGAGGGAGGGAGAAAGAGAAAGAAAGAAAGAAAGGTGAGGGAGGGAGAAAGAGAAAGAAAGAAAGAAAGGTGAGGGAGGGAGAAAGAGAAAGAAAGAAAGAAAGGTGAGGGAGGGAGAAAGAGAAAGAAAGAAAGAAAGGTGAGGGAGGGAGAAAGAGAAAGAAAGAAAGAAAGGTGAGGGAGGGAGAAAGAAAGAAAGAAAGAAAGGTGAGGGAGGGAGAAAGAAAGAAAGAAAGAAAGGTGAGGGAGGGAGAAAGAAAGAAAGAAAGAAAGGTGAGGGAGGGAGAAAGAAAGAAAGAAAGAAAGGTGAGGGAGGGAGAAAGAAAGAAAGGTGAGGGAGGGAGAAAGAAAGAAAGAAAGGTGAGGGAGGGAGAAAGAAAGAAAGAAAGGTGAGGGAGGGAGAAAGAAAGAAAGAAAGGTGAGGGAGGGAGAAAGAAAGAAAGAAAGGTGAGGGAGGGAGAAAGAAAGAAAGAAAGGTGAGGGAGGGAGAAAGAAAGAAAGAAAGGTGAGGGAGGGAGAAAGAAAGAAAGAAAGGTGAGGGAGGGAGAAAGAAAGAAAGAAAGGTGAGGGAGGGAGAAAGAAAGAAAGAAAGAAAGGTGAGGGAGGGAGAAAGAAAGAAAGAAAGAAAGAAAGGTGAGGGAGGGAGAAAGAAAGAAAGAAAGGTGAGGGAGGGAGAAAGAAAGAAAGAAAGAAAGGTGAGGGAGGGAGAAAGAAAGAAAGAAAGAAAGAAAGGTGATGGAGGAAGGAAGGAGAACACAAAAAAGGTGATGGAGGGAGAAAGGAAAGAAGGAAGAACGAAAGAAAGATGAGTGAGGAAGGCAGCAGGGAAGAAAAAGACGTAAAGAAAGAAAAAGACTAATCACTCAGACGGACAGAGTAATAACTTGGATACCGTTGGCTCAGCTTGCCAGGTTTCCACCGTCACTACCTTTACCTCTGACAGCTTTTATCAGACGCTCTCGTCCGACCCATCTCATCTCCTTTCTACAGCTGAGCAGTGGAGGATTAAGGGCCTTACTCGAGGGCCCAACAGTGACAGCCTGGCAGCGCTGGGGTTTGAACTCATGACCTTCCAACCAGTAATCCAACGTATTAACCACTAAAATAATCTCCTGACTATGATTTACAGCCTGACCGTGAGAACCAGTGCACTAGTCAAAGAACATCAATAAACATGATTAATAAATAAACGTCAGTCGGTACGAAGATGTTCTAGATGTTCTGGAGGTCTATAACTTTCCCGCTCAGAGAGCCGACGTCACGGCGTAAACCCCAGAGGGATACACAGCGTGAGAACGTCATCCTGGAACAACCTCCACTACACCCACCAGTACAAAACTTCTCCGTTTGGAGTACTTCATCTGTTCCAGTGTGCCGATCCCAGCGCAGGCTGAGGCACAGGACATGCTCCTGAAAAACACCTGCTGCACCTTAACCGTGACCTGACCTACTTACTGCTAAAATAACACCGGCCCAGTGATCAAATCAACACTCAGACAAAAGTAAAGCTCACAAAGACAACACCAGTCCTGCTCTTAAAAAAAAAGGGAGGGGAAAAAAACACACACACACGCACACACCCTCACTGGGTTGTTCCGGGTTTCATACACAGATCAGCTGACTCTGAATGAGGACAGATAAAGTGCTGTTTAGTTTTAAAGCTCTAAAGGACACCAGGTAATGATGTGACTTTACGAGCTGGACTTCACATAAACACTAGAAAGAACACAGGCGTAAACACCGGGTGCGTCTCAATCAGCTCCCGAGTTCAGTAGTCAGGGCGCCAATCAGGGAGTCGGCCATTTCAAGTTCGCAAAATCCTTCGCTCCGTAAAAAACAACAAAAAAAAACAAAATGGCGGACGAACTAACTCAGTCTACGAACATAAATAGCTTGTTATCGTCGTTATCGCTCTGACATGATTACTTACAGTACGTTCGCGATTTTTAACTTTACTTGACGTTCTATATACGGTTTGTTTGAGTCTAACGACGTTTAAGCGAGCCTACGATCCTGTTTGAAGTACCGTGACAGGAACGCGTGTGATGAAGCGAACAAATTTATACGACGTATGATATCAGAAAGATATCGGTCCTGCGTGGTGTTGATAAACGCCAGCGGTGACGTTTTACAACGCGAGTGCGTCGTCATGACGCCGGAAACCGAGTCATCAGTGTCCTAATGTGTAGTGAGACAGGGATCTTACCACCGTCCCGACTCGTGTATATTATATATTCACCAGCTGGAGAGCTGATCGAGACGCGCCCACTAACACTAACGCCGGGTTACGTAAGATAAAGACCTTTCACTAGGGATGTGACGCTGAGGAAATTTTCCCACCAGTTAATCGTTCATTATTATTCTTAATTTAAAAACAACAAATCATCCAAAATACTGGCAAATAGGTGCTTTTACATTTCGCTTTGAAAACAAATCTTCTGCCACCGTCTCGTCGGTCGGCTCTCCCTCGTCACGTGATAAATGAAATGTGACTCCCGCTGATCTGTGCTGCGACTCTGACTCATGCCGAATCGAGCCCTTTTTAATCGTTGCGTATGTTCTCGAACTTGACTAAATGATTTTTATTACTGTAACACCGACTACATCAGCAAGCCGACCTTTCACCTTTTAGAGCTACTGATGACGTGATCACTGACGATCAATGACATTCTTCCCACGAGTTTATTTACCATTTCTTTTTGATAAAAACGAGTTTTTAAAAAAACGAATCAGAGCTGGGTGAGATCACGATATGATAATACAGCAATAAATTACGTCACAATACACTTTTCGTTGATATTGTGATATCTTTTTTTTTATATATAATTACAAACTGACTAGAAGCAGCTGACGTGATATTAAAACTTGTGTGGCATTAAAACGCTGCCTATAAAATGCAAATTTTTACAGATAAAATAAAAACATTCATTTTTGTAGACATGATATATTTTCTAGCAGTTTCTTAGGAAACTAATCTATCTACATTTGATACATAATAATCATGATACATATGGTGTATTGTGGAAATGTAGAAAAAGTTGGCCGAGGTGAGTGTAGAGATCAAAATGTCTGCATAACTCTTCATTTGTCGGTCAGAAATACGCGAAGAAAAATAAATAAATAAATAAATAAATAAATAATATATATATATATATATATATATATATATATATATATATATATATATATATATATATATATATATATATATAAAAACACAATTACATTTTGTTTTTTAATTAACCTTTACCAAGCGTGAGTAGAAATCACCAGAATACGAAGAACTCAGAGCCAGCACTTTATAAGCTATTCAATAATTGTAGAAGTAACTAGTTTAAAATACCTCTTTTGTATAAAATGCGACAATTATTTATTTGGTCTCTTTTTTTACTTTATATACATTATATAAAAACACAATGCATTTTTATTCACTTCCTGCAGCCGAGTCGATTCAGAGTTGACTCACTTGAGTTCGTTACCAAATCCAGAGTTTGTATTGTCTTTCTTTTTCTTTTTTTTTTATGTCTTTGAACACAGTGGCACAGTTTAGCAGCTCACATCTACATAAAAAAAATAACCCAAAAAACCCCCGAAACAACACACGGAGCATGTTTGATTCACTTCCGGCTGCCAAGTCGATTCAGAGTTGACTCACTTGACTCTCTTTCTCACTGCAGTAGAGTTCGTTACCAAGTTTGTTGTCTTTTTTTGTCTCTTGTTTTATGTCTTTAAACACATTGGCACAGTTTAGCAGCTCACATCTACATAAAAAAACAAACAAACAAACAAACAAAAAAACAAACAAAAAACCCAGAACACCACACGTAGCATGTATGATTCAGTTCCTGCTTCCGAGTCGACTCACGTTCTCAGTGCGGTAGAGTTAGCTTGAAAGCGGATGGTTCAGATGCTCTCGGACTTCGCTCGCGTTATTGCTGTGTTAGCACCTGCTTAAAGAACCGTACCGAGGTATCTAAAGAGCACAGAAGCGCTTCATATTTTTTTCTGTGGTACAAATGGAAAATTGCATTACACTGAAATTACTGTCTCTCTCTGGGAGTCTTTGGGCAGGGAGTTTTTTAAAGCTTCTCTAAGAGCACAAACAAATAAAAGGCATTAAAAGTAGCACATGACTAAACGCTGTGGAGCTGTAAAAAACAAAAAAACAAAACGAAAAAACCTCCTACTCAAACTGGCCAAGACAAAACTCTTGAAAGAATCCAGCCTGAATCAGCAATTTCACAACTCTTATAACATATCAGGTATAGATTATTTTCCACACTCTTTCCTTTGAACTCGTCCTCCCCACGGCATTTGAAAAAACAAACAAACAAACAAACAAACAAACAAGCAAAACAACAAAAAAAACCTCAAGTATCTTAAATGTCTGTTCCAGATTTTGGTGCGATCTGATTTTGCTTTATTTTTGCTCCTAAGTTTCATGTTTCATTTGGCTCGCTCAATAAAAAAAAAATTTCAAAATCCCACTTACCCACTGACTGGCTCTGGCCGCTGTCGAGATTCTGGGCGCAAACGGCAGCGTCCGGGCCGCAGGCCGTCTCCGGAGACGAAGAACACAGCTTCAGGGTGTATTTTATTTTGCTGTCCTGGTCCATGGCCTCCCATTTATACCTACAATAAAAATAAAAACAGGTAGAAATGTTTTTCTGTTAAAAAATGACAGATATAACCACATTGACAGATCTTACAGAACATACAGCCTACATACGGTGCAAAAGTTTGCATCCCCCATGATTTAAGATGGGGGAATTGATTCGCACAGTGGGAAAACAACCTCAACGTTTCAAATAAATCAGCAAGTGATGAGATTATTATTATTATTATTTTTTTTTTTTTTTTAAACCAACAGAAATATTTCTTCAGGAATCACGACTCTGTGTGAAGATCGGAAGAAGGCACAGTGGAAGTGGAATAGAGATGACAGGAAGATGTTAGTTTCATGGAATAACGTGTTTAGTCGGTCTGCATTTTAATTCCTCCTCCAAAGGCACCTTGACCGGGGAAAAAAAGGAATTTTTTTGGTAGTCTGTATCAGTACCTTTTATCATGTGTATTGGAGCGTCTTGTCCTAGAGCTATTTGCATTTGTTGTAATTGTTTAGCTATAAACTATACGATAATTCGTTTCGTACATGTCCGCTAGACACGAAACAGTATTTCGACCACGCTGTGAAAAATGATTAGTTGGGATGAACTCTAGGGGGCGTGTCACCTGACACACCACTCACTGATTGGCTGCATGATTACACAGTCTGGGCTGGAAAGAAATCAGCCCCAGCCTCCTGGCTTCTCTCTTTTTCACACCATTCTCCTTCTGCTTTTATATTTTATCATGCACAAAATTCCAAAATAACCTCATTATATATATATATATATATATATATATATATATATATATATATATATATATATATAAAAATAAACAACCTTATTAATAGTGAAATCTTTGGAAAAGCAAATTTTTACCAGCTGACCTGCTTGTGTTGTTCTCTGTATGTCTAACAACAATAATAATAATAATAATAATAATAACCATAAACATTGGAAGGGTTAGCTGTGTCTAGAAATCGTGTATGTATGAACTGAGGTTTTTTTTTATCCTTTTATTTTTATTTATTAAAGATTTAAACATGTACACAAACACTCAGCGAGAAAGCAGGGTTTTTTTGTAGCGCTGTGTACGAGGAAATACATTTCAACATCTTGACACTCTCCAACAGCTTTCAGTGCTGCTACATGCTAAGCTAACAGGCTAACATGCTAGCAGCTGTTCCTGGAGTTACCTGCACAGGTCCTGTTTCCACGCGCCGTCACCGGAGCTCTGAGTCCGGAACAAACTCCACTGCAGTGTGGAGACAAGCAGCAGCAGCGCCAGCCGAGAACCCGCAACACTCATACTGCACCGTGTACTCAAACCCGACAATACACACTTTAATACGCGCTCTCCGACATGATACAGCACTGTGGAAGTGTGTGTGTGTGTGTGTGTTGTGTGTATATGTGACTAGCCGAATTAGGAACTGTCTATGCTAACCGCATGAGTCACATGACGAGCAGGCGCGTGAGGCGATCACGTGGTGCGACTCAGCCGCGTCATCGTTATAATATGGCGCCCTGCCAGAGTTTATATTATTATTTATTTTCATTTTAATTACACCCCATTCTCATTTCCCTTTCAGTACAGTTTCGCTGTGATTTGGCCTTATTATTTCCTTTTTTTCCAGTTTTTATTTATTTCGCCTTTCATTCTTTCCTTTATATTTCTTTCTTCCCTATATATTTTTTTTGATTGATTTATTTAACCTTTCTTCCCTTTACCTTTCTTTCACCATTATTTCCTCGTTTTCCACCATTTATTCCACCGTTCTTTCTTTCTTTTATTTAATTTAACTTTCCTTCCTTTCTTCATTTACATATTTATTTATTTGTTTGTTTGTTTAACCTTTTCTTTGTTCTTTATTTCTTTAATGCACTTCTTTAACCTTTCACTTTTTTTTCCTTTCATCTCTCCTCCTTGACTTTCTTTCCTGGACATTTTCTTCTAAAGGAATGAAGAGAACTTATCATTTACAAACACTCTGACCTCCTTGCACCATAACACAGGCTTGTTCACTCCTAACATGACAAAATAACGAGGAACTAAATCTAATAATAAAATGATTAAAACAAAATGAACGAAAGCTTTTTAATAATCTTATTAAAAGTATTGAATTAAACGATTGGCTGCTATCTAGTTTATAGGTCTATACTGCCATCTAGTGTGTAGATAACTGTACTACCCCTGGTCCCTCCTGAAATCCACCTGTACAACAAATCAAATTAGAGCATGATTATTCTTTTATGGTCGATCTCACACAAACTTTGAAAGGAGTGTTTAATGTTGTTAAAATAAAGTCTTGAAGAAGATTATCAGAGTTGCCGTATAGTTTAGTTAGTATGTCAGGATGGCCGAGCGGTCTAAGGCGCTGCGTTCAGGTCGCAGTCTCCCCTGGAGGCGTGGGTTCGAATCCCACTTCTGACAGTAACTTTTATACCTCTCTCTTTCACGGTTTATCTTTACTTCCACTTTTCTTTAGTTCATTCATTCTCTTTCCCTTACTTATTTCTTTTAATCCTTTCCTTAATTCTTTTAATGCACACTTCCTTTCTTTTCCCCTTTTTGTTCTTTCGTTGGTTCCTTTTTCCTCACTCTTTTCCTGGTATTTCCATTTATCCCCTACTCCCTTTCTTTTGTCCCTTTCTCTTTCTGGTCTTTTTCCTTCCTTTCTTTTCCCTTTTAATTTTCTTCATTTCTTTCCCTCTCTTACATTTTTTTTAGCTTCATGTACTTTTTTTTTAATATATATATATTTATTTATTTATTTATTTATTTATTTATTTTCCTTCCTCAGAGCAGTTGTCGCACTTTATTAGCGCTACCTCACTCACAAACACAAGGCATTTCTTCAACATTTTGTCCCCCACATTTTATTCCAGGAATAAATGTTTGCATAATCTACTGTAATAAAACAAACCTTGAACAAGAACAGGCCATTTGTTTGTTTGCTTTTACAGGACAATGAGACAATATCATAATAAACTTGCGACTTCTGTCAAAAACCATAATCTTCTTTTGAACTCCTGAACACATTATTTCAAAACTAAACATACAGATATGCACTGTAAAAAAATTTTAAAAAATAAATATAAATTAAAGCACTGCAGATGATGCTCACTGCATCATCTAAAAATAAAAATCTGCTTTTGCACAATCCCAAAAAATATAAGAACGCAAATGAAAATGACACATTTCACTCAATTACAACAATCAAGTGCTTATTTTCTTTTAAACCAAACGAAAATGATCTTTTTCTTAAGACCATGTTTTTAAAACCGACATTTAAGACAACAAACAAAAAAAGTCCAAATTCTATATTCATATTCCATATTCATATTTAACAAATATTCTGAATGAGATTAACAATCAAAATATCAACTAAGCCAGTAATCAAGCAATAAAATAACAAAACAATGATATCTCAGCATAAATTCCTGTTTTGGGACATTCAGGAAACCCACTGCTGACTTCACTGCAGTCCGCTGACACCTGTGGAGTAAATGTTTGGGATGTAATTAAAATCATGGGTTTATATAAATGCACTCGCTCTAATATGTTATTGTTACTATCGTAACTTATAGGTACTTGTATGGTGAACACACTACTGTTTTCTTTTCTTTTTTTTAAGCATTTACAGAAGGAGTCTCCAGTGTCTGTGCTCTCTAACAGTCAGAGGTAAAGCTGTATGTGGCAGCAGGGGCGTGGCCGAGCATCAGCTGTGGATGGAGAGGAGGCGGGTTGAATCAGCCGGTAACGCGTGATGATTCTCACCTGTGTCTTATTAACGCTAAGTGCACATAGCCTTTATAATTAGGACTGTGGCCGTGTTCAGAATCAACCAATCACATTCAAATTAAGTTGAATACGAATTAGTATGTGCCCGTCATCAATTAAAGTGACTGATTACCCCCAAATACAGCTGTTCCTATAGGATTTTCCTGACATCTTCTTGGTTATATCCAACTGGAAAAGCCAACATCAAAAGAATTGCAGAAATTTCTGGCAAGCACTGTTTGCGCCGTACATGTGACAATGCTATGGGGTAGGGTGGTAAGACCGAAGCATTTTTTAACCAAAAAAAAAAAAATACATCCAATCTCACAAAACCATGTGGAATAATGTGTTATGGTGAACTTTTTGGCCATAATATCAAAAGATATGTTCGGCACAAAAAACCCCACAGCACCACCCCCTGGTGAAGCGCGGTGGTGGCAGCATCATACTTTTGGACTGTTTTTCGGCTGCTGGAACTAGGGTTTTAATCAGGGTGGAGGGAATAATGAATCGCTCCAAATACCAGACAATATTGGTGTAAAACTTTAAGACTTCTGCTAAAACACTTAAGATGAAGAGGAGTTTCACCTTTCAGCATGGCAACAACCCGAGACAAACCTCCAGATCAACAAATGAATGGCTTCACTAAAACAAGTTCAGGGAGTCCAGACCTAAAATCAAAAATCTGTGGGGTGACCTGAAGGGGGTTCTGTACAGGAGATGCCCAGCAAATTTGACGGAGTTAGAATGCTTTTGCAAGGAAGAATGGCAAAATATTGCTCTCGACGATTGACTCTTACCCAAAATGATTGAACGCTGTAATAAAATCTAAAAAGGTATTTCAAATAAGTATTAGTTTAGGGGTGTACACACTTGTGCAACCAAGTTATTGTACATTTTAATTTTTCATTTTTCCACACTAAAATGATTCTTACTGTATTTCACTTTAATTAATAGGTTAAAATTTCACAATAAAGGTTTTGACATGATTTATCTTGGTTTATTTATTTATTTATTTTTACATCACAAAAACCTGCCATATTAACAGGTGTCAACTTTTTATATCCAATGTGTATGCCCAGGGTAAATAATGCATACATATAACCGATATAATATAACATAATATAATCTAATGTGATATAATAAGTTACTTACATTGGCTTAAAGTAGACTTCAGACCATACGTTTTCTGTGTTGACCCACGTTGGTCAGGGCTTCCACTGAAGGGGTCTTCAGTCTCTCCTTCTGTACTACAGCCTTCGGAAATTTCTTCATCATCATTTGAGGACACGTCTTCCAAATATCTATGTGGCACTTCCTCCATTTTTGACTGTTTGTGTTCATGTTTTCCAGATGTAGCTTCGTAGACAGGGTTGGACTTGATCTCCCTTTTATGGCCTAGTCCTTGCTGAAACCGTATTCCAAGCACAGTGTCTATGTAGTGCGCATGACCAGCATCAACCACCTCTTTAGCGACGTTTCTGTCGGACGTGACAACATCAACCTCCCACTGTGCCTCGGAGACATACTGTCTGAAATGGATCTTAAGATTTTTTTGGTACATACACTGTTGGAAAAACATAGCAGCATGGTCAGACCACTGCAGATCATCAGCTGGCTTAATTCCTCTTAACAAGCAAGGGTGAGTGATCTTCGGAAGTCCAGCAAGCGCAATAGGAAGTGTTTTAAGTTTGCAGACATCTTGGCATGCCAAATGTACACAATACCCATAATCAACGAGATTAACGATCACTGACGCGCCATCGCGTTGTACTATCTCTGCTCTACACCATTTCTTCTTTTCTTCAGGCTTTACCAGGCAACCGGTACCAGGAACCAGATGAGCCTCTGGCAACGGAGCCAAGTCTTCTGGTAGGTCTTCAAGGACATTTGATACAGCATTCATGATGAGAAGTAGGTCCTCAAGTACAACGTAAAATTCACCAGGTGTGGTGACTGCTACTGCAAATCCTGAGTATTCGTGATCCTTTTTAACTGGTGCAAGAAACAGACGTCTTATCTGATCTCCTTTGTCCACTGGCGCCTCAGGGGGAATGGCCACGGGTGCAGGGCAATCGTCTTTTGAAGTTGGCAGATCTACAACAGACTGACATTTGTTTATACCAACATCCTGTCCATCAACTCCTACGCTCTCTGGTAGTTCAACAGAGGTTTTATGCTTATTTGAACCAGACCAACCACATGAATTGCTTGATATATTGGAAAGTTCATTCTCTGCAACACTGATCTGTATTTCAGGCTTCTGTGGCAAATCGCTTCGGCAAACACCTCGTTTCTCATCATGTTTACGTCTGTAGACACAGGCTTTTCTATTTGTTCTTAATTTCTGCATGCATTCTGTGGCTCTTGTGGCCTGCGCTTCTTCCATGGTTTTCTCTTGAACCATTTTACTTTCTTTGGTTCCAGTTTCCAGTATTTTTGTGTTTTCTTCAATGCTGGTTGTTTCTGCTTCAGTCTTTTCACAGATACTCGTAAGGGAAGAGTCATCTTCATGTACTGCTGCATACAGCGCTTGCCTTTGCTTGGTTTGGCCTGAATCTTGAACCTTGTCTTCTCTTCTTTCAGCAGTATTAGATTCTCTCGACTCATGCACAGGGTCAAGTCCCTGAATGCTCACTTCCCAGGCATAGCCAAGATTCTGCACAAACTCCACCATCAGAGGTTTCTCATATGCATCACTGAAAAAAGACTCAACATCCTCCAATTTGTATGGTTTTAGAAGTTTGCAGTGAGTGCTTAATCTTGCTTCAGAGAGAAACTTGCTTGCTAATTGGTGAATCATCTTCTTGTCAACAGTTGTTGTATTTCCATAGTCAATAAATTCAACTGTTAGGTAACCACTGGATGCTACACTGTTGACAGCAGCTCGATACAAGGCCAAGTCCTCCTCATACCTAGCAGCAACCAGATCCCCTACTTTTACATTTGAGGCAACACTTTTTGTGAAAGGGCTGCTGTTTAGTTCTTCCCTCATTTTAAGGATATTTTGTTCATCCTTTTCCAGTTGGATAAAGAAGCTGTCAACCGAGTTACAGTGAGAAATGAACCCGATGCTTCTGAAACCTGGTGTGATTCTGATGGCTGGTAGATCACTAACTTTTGGAAACGCCTTACAGGGCTGTACGGTGCTTGAAATGGTGTTCTTTTCTTTCTGCGGTTGCTTAGTGGGCTTCCAGCTGTTTTTTTCTTTGGCCTGGCCATTTATTGCAGAACCACCATTTAGATTGCGAGATGTTTGTGGAGCTTTTAATTTAAATGATTTATTTTGACAAGACTGTCCATTTCCATGTACGACTTTGCTATGGCCTGGTGTCCTCTGTGATTTGACTACAGATTCCACACGATGCCTTCCCTTGGTATTGAATTTGTTGCCCACAGAAGATACATTCACAACTTTTTTGCAGCGATCACTGATTGACGGATTTCTGACAGATTTACCTTTTTGTCCATGAATTGCAAACATCTCTCTTACTTTCTCATTGATATGAATGTCACCATCAAACAGGTCACAAAGGAAATGCCCGCTACTGTTTATTGCTACAAATTTTGCTTGAAGACCCCTGTTGAGAGTGGCCTTCTGAAGCCATGTATTAACTTCAGGCAAATGTTCTTCCTCAGGAACACCTAAAAGACTACACCTTAAAGCTTGCATGGGAGTCAAAAGCAAATCAACTGCCTTTATGGGAATGGATAGCACGTTCTTTTTTTCAGCAACCTGCTTGGTTCCATAATCTACAAAGAATACATTAACGTGTAGACTGGATTGAGCAGGCAAAACAAATGACCTGTACCACTTGCCATCTTCGGAATATTTTGCCAAGCAAACACTGCCAGTTTTACCGGTATGCATCTGACTCACTAACTCTTCACTTTCCTTCATAGCTCTGTCCATAAGTTGCTCAATAATCTCAGTATTTCTGTCCAGCTGGGCATAGATTTCCCAAGGACTGACAACATGCGTGGGGAACACCAACTCTTCAGTTCCATTGGTAATGTCAAAAGAAGAATAAACAAAAGAGCATGGATAGACAGATGGAAGTAGCTGGTTTGGACACTGTATTTCTTTGGCAACACCCTTTTCTATGAGATGTTCGGAGGCTCGTTGAACAGGCGTGTACAAGTCAACCGCATTGAAGAGGCCTTTATTTGCAACAAAGAGCTGGGAGATGATTTTGCATTTAAGATTACGTGACTTTCCGGACGTAAAATCCTTTAACAAGGTGCTTGCCTCATCTGACCACACATCTCCTCCGACTGGGTCAATTAAGTTGTACAAACTACATCTGAATGCTTGCCATTCAAGCTCAAGGAACTCAGGATTTAGTGCTTGAAGGTTCTGCAGCTTTTCTTGCACAACCATGCCATAGTCAACTAGAATCACCTTAACGTTTAGATTCGTTTCTTCAAGAATACACCCCCTGTACCACTTTTTATCCAGGTGAAACCGGACCGCACAACATACAGTCTGGGGCAGCAACACAGAGGTGTTTGTCTGGTAAAACTTTTGCAGTCTTTGCATTAATCTGTCCAAGTCATTCTTGTTTTTCTTGTCCTGGCACCAAAAATCTGATGGGGAACTGACATGTGAACAATGGACACTAATCAGAGCTCCTGGCTTAAACTTCTGACCTTGGAAAATTTCTACATCACGGCATTTTTGTGTCTCAGTGTGGACTCGTTTGTCCGTGGCGATTTCTTGACTTGTCAACTCGCCGGGGCGTTTCTGCGACATACTTTCACAAGACTTCTCAGCAAACTGCCTTCTCGCAAATGTCTTGCCCGTTTTGTTATTCTCTTCTACAGGTGTGCCAGGAGTTTTCATCACACTGAAAGTCCAGTATGCTGCCATTTTTGCATTTGTCAAAAGTCTTGTAATACTTTCACTTTTCTCAAACCCTTTCTCGTACAACTCCACACCATACACATCACTCCTTCTGTAAATGACCTGAACCAGGATCACTTTATTTGAGGTGGCTTTCCTGAAGAAGTCTGTTGCTGCAGTGGTCCAGACTTCTTCCAACGGAACAGCATGAGCTAAGGAACAATTGAGCACAAACTCTGGCTCCACAGTAAATTCATCGGGTATTTTCTTTATCACCATGCTCGGCACCTTTTCTGTGTTTCCAAAGTCAATGAAAAACACCTCAGCACCATATTCAATAATATCCACCACAAGAGCTCTGTAGTAATGCCTGTCTTTTTCATACATGGCACAACAGAGTTCACCGGGCACTGGATCCTGAAGGATTTCCTCATTCACTTGTAATCTACTAAACCAATCCGTCAGTTTATTCATCATGGCCTCGAATCGATCATTGGACTCTGCTGTTCTCATCCAGAAATCATGAGGACTCTGAACATGCTCAATGTAACCCTCAAACACAGAGCCATCCTGTAGGTGTTCAAAAGCAACCAAATTCTTCGAGTTCCCCATCTTTTTTGCCTCGTGTGGGCTGTAACTCAATCGGTGCGCATTAATGAGAATACCCCTGCTTGCCATTGTATCGACTTCTTTAGATTGTACGGTTTTGATAGGTGCACACTCGACCACGTTGCCGAGCGTGACTGAAAAGACATTCTTTTCCTTGTTTAAGTCGTCGACTGTAATCACAAGCTCCTTACCCAGTAACCCTTTTCTGAGAAGCACCAGCTGCTGGTTCACTGTGACTTTGTCTTTGTCACCCAAACAAGAAAGAGAACATGGAAAAGTCATGACTGGTCTCAGGAGAAACTCTGATGGTAACGGAATGATTTTCTCAACTTTTACAGATTCACAATACCCATAGTCAACGAACACGACTCGAACTTGGGAGTTAACAGGGAGGCATTGCACAAAACCTCGGTGCCATCTCTCATCTTTGCCTTTGATCGCACAGAGTAAGCCCATATTTTCGCCAGGCTTGTCTCTGATGTCACCATTCCTTGACTCGCACACGAGCGCCAATCTTTCTGACATCTCTTTGAGGTCCTTTGCAGCAGAGGACGTTTGGCAGTAAAATAACCCGGGGTTTATGGCAGCAGCTATTCGAACTCTTTCCTTCTGTCCAGCATCCAACTTAGGGCCAGCAAGCGAAAGAACATTTTCATAGCCACATAAACCAGAGGATTTAAAGGAAATCTCTTGTGCAATTTGCTTTTCAATGAGCAAATCTGGGACAGACTCGCAACCTTGTTGAATTGGTACTTCTATCTCCAGTTCCACCAGTAGCAGAAACGTGTCTGTATCCACATGTCTGCCTAAGCTCAATCTTAATAAATCTTTGGTTATTTCCGGCACTTCCAGAATAAGAATCTTGTACGGCAGAAGGCCATGGATATATCCTTTGATGAGTCTGCCTATCAAAGAGGAGAAGTATGCCTCCGATGGTTGGTCCCAGCATTCCTGAACTGGCAGCACATTAGCAAAGAACCCACAGACGATCTTTGGTGGAAGCATGAGTAAGGAATCAGAAATTGTAGACAAATGTTCGGGACCAACACTAAGAATATTTCCTTGATCCAGCAGGAACACATCAAACAAATCTTCTGACTTGTTCTGAACTCTTCCTCTGTGCCAGTGACTAGATTGCAAATCTTCCACCAAGCAGAAGTCTCCAACTTCCACAGATACAGTTGTTTTGGGGACGTTCTGAATTTCCACTCTGAGAATGTTGTAGTCCAGCTCACAGATGGTAGCATATTGACCTTGAAAGTGTACTAACATATTCCCAGGACTGCAGTCAGTGTGTGTTAATTTCAGGTCCACTGGCCAGAGGGCACATGGAGCAGGAAGCTTTGAATCCTCCCTTGGTCTAAAATCACAATTAATTAAAAGTACATAAACAAACAGCGAGAAATAGGCATTTTCATAAGGATCAATGTAAAAATCCAATATTGTTTTTTTTAAGAACAAAAAACAAATTTATGAAAGGACAATCACTATTTATTGGCACCCTGTCCAGGGTGTACCCCGCCTTGTGTCCGATGCTCCCTGGGATAGGCTCCAGGTTCCCCCATGACCCTGAAAAGGATAAGCGGTATAGAAGATGGATGGATGGATGGACGGATGGACAATCACTATTTTTGTTTGGAACAACAGCCAGTCCTGTGTTTTAGGACAAGGTTTACAATATGCTATTCCCAGGACATAGCAGTACTTATGTAGATATTAGGTTTCATCAAAAGCACGAATAAGGCGCCTGCAGGTATCAGCAAGACTTTTTTATACTTTTGATACTTCAAATGTAATTTAAATGAAAAATTAACCTGACTTAATCTTTATAATCATTTAGTGTCCAAGATTTATTTTATAACAAACATTACATTATACTGCATTACTCAAAATGCCATTCAAGTGCCTGCTGATAGTGGTGCAGTGGTACTTAGCCCCCTTAGATCATCTTTAACTAAAGAGAGTGATGCAGCAGCACTTTAGTCTTTCAGTCTTGTCCAGCTGTCTCACCTCCTCATCTGTGCAATCTGCTCAAACAGATCAGCTTCAACTTTCATGCTAATACCGCCATCGCAATCATCGTTTCGTATATCGCCAACTAGTGCAGCCAAGTCTCTGCCATAACCAGGCGCAACTGCATCATACTGCTGCAATGCATTCTGGGAGTCCAATTTTTGTACTGTCTCCACTATGTTCTATGATGTTGAACATCACTTGAAAATGGCGAGTGAAGAAGGAAGTTCTAACTCTCTTGTTTTTAAGGAGCTAACAGCAAAACCTGACCATTATCCCTTATATTAAACGCCACTGTACCCGTCCTAGCAACGTCACCCTGTGACTTCTCACGGGAATAATGAAAAGGCAGCGACAACCAGCAATTTAGCACCAGAATCACTAAGCACATCACAAATATTTTTACAGAAACACATTTAATGTGTTTCATGCTGGAGATTTTCCAGAAGACCAAATTTGCAATCACGATGATATTCCATGTGTAAAAGAAAAAAAACCTGACTTTTCCAGATATTTAGAAAATAAAGAAAAATTTTAATTCAAAATGCCCCTATAATGAAAGCCTGGACGTTAGAAGAACATTGACAGTTGGGCTGGGTGATATTACAAATTATATCATATCAAGATTCTCAAAGGCATTTCTGTGAAGCACAACACGCCTGGTGATAGATAGACTTACTCACAAACTGCCAGAAATACAGTAGTGTTGCATTGAAAAGTTGTTATAATAATAACAACAACAATAATAATAATAATAATAATAATAATAATAAGGAAGTTATGCTTTTTAATAAACAAATTTAGAATATTTCAATTAAAATAAATAAATAAATATTTTTAAATAAATTTAAAATCAGGCCATTGTCTGGTCAAAAAACAAAATCAAAAAAAACTCTCCATTTCCCCCCAAGATCCTCAGTACAGAACTGTATCGAAAACACTGTGAGGCACGTATTGCGTCTGGTGTGAAAATGTATTTTTTCACATAAATATCGAGAAGCACGTCAAAATTGATCTCCACAGTAAAAGATACATTCACACATGCAGCGGGTTTATCGCTGCAAGTTGCCAGTCGCTATACTATGAAGTCGCTATTCGGCATTCCTACTAACTAGAGTTCCACTTTTGACAACAAACCAGTTTTCTTTCTGCTAAAATGAAACGTTCTGGAGGGAGAGCGTGTGTATATAAAATTCACCAGTGTGTATATGCGCCATATGCTACAAGATGAAGGAGAAGCAGCGTGTGCTCTTTGCCATTGCGGCCATCTATTGCGGCCGGACTGCCTGGGTCCCGAAACAATCACGGATCACGTGCGCTCTACTGTCTTCACTCCCGTCCAACCCGAGTAACAGCATTTCCAATAACCTGATACTGGATATTCAAATGGGCATCCTTTTAACATGCAGAAACCCATTGTTCTTCTTAGGATGAACTTATTTCAACGATTTAATGATGTACTAAATCTATTTCTTAAGTCATTACTATTCTATTGAAGCAAACCTCTCAACATCGTTCGTAATTCACAAAACCTTAAAGATGACGTACTGAAAATGAGCTTAAACAGAAATACCTGTCGGTCTGTTTCCAGTCCATCTGATCAGATAAAGCTTCATGTACAAGACCACACGTCTGCAAAAATACAGACAAAACACTGCCGTCAACGAGCTGTGTGTGCCTCTATTCACTCTATGACTCTATATACTTTATTAATGAGAATGAATTGTTGGGAAAAACTCAAGAACAATCATACAGTTGGCAAGAAACTAATTCAATGTGTCACATATTTTATCTACTGTTCCTTCCAGCAATGAAGTCATGCAAATGGAAATTGTCCTCAGAGCACTAAGAATGAACACATCATTAGGAATAAATAACTGAATTCGGAAACAAACTCCAAAAAAAAAAAAAAAAAAAAAAGTGAACGTTAGCTCGCTTACTATCAAACGTGGCTAATTTGTGTATTTACAAACAGCAGTTAGCGTAACTTTAGCTCACTTACTAGCAAACAGGAAATCTTTAAAGATTAAGGTAAAGAATCTAGGTTAAATGACGTGTCACTAACCTTTGTGTATTCTGCAAAAGCAGTGACGTGACGTTTTAGCGAAAATAGTATTACCAGCCGCACATACGACACTACTCACGGTACTAACAGTATTGACGATAAAAAAATAATAATACAGCAGCATCGGTGGTATTTTGTAGTTTTTATATGGCGATACAACTGTAGTACCGGTATACCGTGCAACCCTAGTTTGCATATCCTGTCATGTTACAACAGAGATATAATTCAACACAGATACCTGATGACATCATATTATATCCAGCGACATGCATCCCCTTAGCTGCAATGCTCTCTCTCACCCTCTGCTCTGTAAAATAAACAGTTGTGTATAGACAAAATGGTACCGTGTTCCAAAATACGTACGGATATACATATTTACTAAAGATATACCAAACATTTCTCCAGTGTTACACATTTTCCTGGGTAAGCTTTATGGCAAGACTTGTGTACGTAACTAAATAGTCTCAAGTTACTTGAAACTGGCTACCAAATTTATATTATACCAAGATTTTAATTTGTTTAATATAGGTAAAAAATTTTTGCAAATTTGAATCTATATTAGCGTACTAAATGAAATCATTACGGATATTTCTGGAACATGTAAGGATGATTAATTATTGTATGAAACAAATGGAAATGGGAATTAAATGTATACTAAGATGAAATAATGACCACTAAACAAACTCAACCATTTTTTTTAATGATGTTAAATAAAAACTGCTAATCTTCTGTGTGGAAATGCACTTTATATTGGTTGGATTTTTTTTTTATTATTATCATTTTTAAGAATTCAATGAAACCAGATAAATGTAAATACAAGTGAGACATTTAGGATTCCCCCCTCCTCCTCCGGGCTCCTGTTTCTGTTCCATCTTTAGGATGCCATTTTGATTTTATTAGCCATGGGCACGTTTTATTAAATATGGCGACGACTCATGATAGGGACATTTTGGCATCTGTTTATTTATGAAGCCTTATTTTTTAATAAATATAAAATGACGGCGATAGAAGTCAGAAAATCCCCAATGGAAGAATCGCAAATGGTTTAATTTATGACAGAAGAGAAGTTAGCAAAACACGCTAGTATGGAAGAAGAGGAGAGAAAAAAAAGACCCGTTAGTCACCAAGGCAACACTTGTGTCTCGCGCTCAAGCAGAGACTGTTGTGATTAGCTTGCTAGCCAATTTAATGTAGGAATGCAGCTCTGTAGCTACTTTGTCTGAATTTAACACGGGCATGTAGTTTAAAATACATTCTGTCAAACATCCAGCTTCATGTAAAAGATTCGTAAAACACTGTAAATTATTTATTTTACCTCAAAAAGGGACATGACGTGAGCATGTGCTCAGTTTCACCACAGCACCTGTTGAGTGGTTCTACCCAGAAATCGACGCGCTGAATGCTGCATTCAAGTTCCCCACCTACTGTTAAACATTTGTACAATTGCTGCTGGTTTTAAGACTTCATTTCAACCAAAAAAGAAAAAAAATTAAAAAATGAACACATAGGTATATTATTTCAGTCCAGCTGTTCTTGATTTAATTTGTATTTATTTATTTATTTATTTATTTATTATTCATGTATCGGATATGAGGATCTAATTCTAAACGGTTTCCACTATATACCATTAAAAACCATCTAAACATTAAAACCATTACCATTGGTCCTTAATGGTAGTCACTAGACACAACATGCTACCAATAGAAGGCAATAAATTACTAGTAGAATCCCTCAGGGACTATTACAGTTTCCATTCAAACCAATACAATTTCCATTGTAACCATTAAAACCATTACTTGTAAATTCTTTGAAGGTTTCTATTGTTGGGGGGGGGGGGGGGGGGGGGGGGGGGGTTGGTACAGCAGGGATATTTCATCCAGTGCACAGAGTTATACATTTGTTCTCTTATTTATCAATCCGCAATTGCTCAATTTCTGTAAATCATGAATAAAGCTAATATTGGAGTTGGGTTTGATTGGATTGGGATTGGGTCTGATGTTTTCATTCATCCATTCAGCTTCAGCTTTATCCTGGTTTATCTGGAGCCTATCCCGGGAAGGTGAGGCGAGAATGTCCAAACTGGACAGTTGAAGATTAGAAAAAGAAATCATCTGGTCTTTTCCCAGTCTTCGCCTGTCCAGTTTCGGCGAGTCTGTGCCCATGATAGCCTCAGATTCCTGTTCTTGGCTGACAGGAGTGCAACCTGATGTGGTCTTCTGCTGTTGTAGCTCATCCACCTCAAGGTTTGATGTGTTGTGCATTCTGAGATGCTTTTCTGCTCACCACGGCTGTAAACAGTGCTTATTTGAGTTACAATAGACTTCCGGCTAGCTCTGAGCAGTCTGATCATTCTCCTCTGTTCTCTCTCGTCAATATGGCGTTTCAGCCTGCAGAGCCTCCGCTCACAGGATGTTTTTGTTTTTCGCACCATTCGTTGCGATTTATTCCAGATTTATTCCCTCTTTGCTGTTATAATATAACCTTCACCCTTCTGGGAAGGCTTTCTACTAGATTTTGGGGTGTGGCTGTGGGGATTTGTGTTCATTAAGCCACAAGAGCATTAATGAGGTCTGGTGCTGGTGTTAGATGAGGAAGTCTGGGGTGCAGTTGGCGTTCCAGTTCATCCCAAAGGTGATCAGTAGGATTGAGGTCAGGGTTCTGTTCAGGACCCTCGATTTCTTCCACTCCAACCTTAAGACTTTACACACAAATGAAAACCTTAAACGTACGACATAATTTAGAATAAAAAGTTTTCTAGAGGACACTCATTACACACTGGAACATTTGCACTGAATGAAATGGAGATTATGTAGAAAAATGGTACAATTTTGTGACAAAAGTTGGATGCAAAATGTAAAATATAAATGAATAAAGGGTATCATTTGGCTCACCATATTATTATTATTAGTAGTAGTAGTATTATATCTAGCGATCATGCTGAAGTCAGCAGTTATTTTGTTCTTTTTTCAATACAGCGAAATGTCTCAAAATTCTTCTCCATGGTACTCACACACACATAGAGATTCGGAAAGATTTTACAGTGCTCCTTTAACAAATATCAACGTTTCTCAGCATGTTTGTCTGTGTTTTATTGCCATGTGGGTGTAGGTTAATTAAATCAGGCCTGAAAGTGAAGAGTGCGGTGTGACAGCGCTGGATGAAGGTGTAGGTCTAGCTGAAAGGCAACACCAGCAGGTTTTAAGGAGATGATGGCCCCCTCGGGTTAATCATTAATACTCCCGGTCTACTGCCAGTCTTCTGTAAATAAGATAAATGCTCTCAAGGCACTCACGTCAGTGTCGTACCATTTCAGACACAGCACAGCTTTAATTAAGACCGGAAGGCATTACCTGTTTTAGTGGATTAACGGCTTGACGTGGATAAAGGTGTTTTTGGATCGAAATCTTACGTCCGGTCAGACGTGTACCGGATCTGAGATGTGCGTCTCTGGATCTACTTTGGACGAGTGTATTGTTTTTAATTTGTTAATGCTTGCAACTGAGTGACGTTGCGTTCGAAATAAAGTTCCAGCTGTTTCCTTTTAATCGTCTCGATAACATACAAATGAAAAGAAACAGAGGAAGTCCAGTGAAGAGTAATAACACGTTTCATCAGCTACAGCCACCGCAGCCGAAGCGGACTTACAGTGCTGATGATCTCCATCACACCGACCATCACGATCTCAGAAACATGTTCTTCAAAGACAAGTTTGATGAAGAGGAAGAGGATTCAGGGATTAAATCAGGTGCGTCACACTGGTTAGAGTTTGATATTGATTGTAAGGAGAAGACATTAGGAGTAAAACCAGAGGAAGTGGGATATATAAAAGTTATTATTCAACTTCATATTATTCAGCTATTTTACATTACATATTTGAATGATTTTTTTTTTAATCCACAATATTTTTTGTTGTTGTTGTTGCACTCCTTATCAACATAGAATCATTGTCAATAATTTCTTCTTCTTCTTCTTATCTTATCTTTTTCCTTTTCTTCTTCTTCTTCTTATTATGAAATCTAAGGCCTAAAATGAGGTTAGCTTTATACCATATAAATGGTATATAAATGTATATAAATGTCCAAATTTCAGTGTTTTCTTCTGCACAAACAATGTTCTTCATTTGGCCTGCTTCCTCATTATTACTCATGTCTGCGATATACTACTGTGGAATTAAAATGGAATTAAAAGTCTGACAGCCATCTAACGTGAAAGAAACGTGAGACAAATTCACAGAGAAGGCGAATTAACCTGATCTTCAGGACAATCATCCTCAATGTACAGTACACTCTATATATTAGGCTATTAGATGCTTAATTGAACGTAATCCACTTCTCACTTATATAATTGAAATTACTTCTTTTTCAAAAACCTTTAAATCTGTGATCAGGTCATTTTCTATCACTTGATGTTGATTTATATCATTTTATTTCTTTATATTTCAAAAATGATCCGTGTCTGGTTCGTTTGATATCGAATCATTTTTATATTTTATTTGTATATATTATAAACGATCGGCTCATTTTCCATCACCACCTTCCTCATCTTCTATTTATTATTGTTATTTTTTTTTGTCTGCTTCTATTTGTTGTTTCTGTTTTCGTTATTCCTCTTTCTCTTCTTTTTCATCTTCTTGAAAACATGCCATGATTCAGCCCACTATATATATATATATATATATATATATATATATATATATATATATATATATATATATATAATCGTAATTAAGCCATACGCAGTCTTAGAAACCGTTTACAAAAGCACAGGAAATTATCTCTGCACTTTTCTATGAAATATAATCAAATTTCCTTCTGCACTACGCCTTTAGTCAGTGACATTCGTTTATAGAGAGTATCATTTATTTAACAGAGGCTGATGAGAGCAATGGAACCATCTCCTCTGAAGACGACTTAGATCATCTCGACTATTCGAAGAATTTCACTCTGAAGCAAACGGTGACAAAGAAGAGCATCAGTGAAATCATCAAGGACAAGAAGAAACAAACTCAGTTAACGCTTCAGTGGTATCGCCATCTTTATCCTCCTCTCTGGTGATAGTTAAGATTGTTGTAGCAGTTGTTCTTGCTAACATTTTCTTGTCAATTAGGCTTGAGGAAAATTATATCGTTTGTGAAGGAGTCTGCTTGCCTCGGTGCATCCTCTATGCGCATTACCTAGACTTCTGTCGCAAGGAGAAATTAGATCCTGCTTGCGCTGCCACTTTCGGCAAGGTAAACATTATTATGTAGAATTCTTGTAAAAAAATTTGTAATGCTATTGAGTGTTTAACTGTTGTGTAATTTCAATTAATGAGCGCAAGAAGACCTGAATGTATATTTTCGTTATAACTGTAGACTATACGGCAAAAATTCCCACTCCTAACAACTCGAAGGCTCGGCACCAGAGGCCATTCGAAGTAAGGGACACTAATTAAAATTTTATTTATTAGTCAAATATCTTCAAGCATCAGTGTTTATACGTACAGTGTGTTTTCGATGCGATTTTTTGGGTTGTTGTTGTTGTTTTTTTTAAGGTATCATTACTATGGAATCGGGATTAAAGAGAGCAGTGCTTATTATCATTCAGTGTACTCAGGAAAAGGGCTGACCAGGTAAAAATAAAGCGCCAAGCTTCTCCTTCCTCTGTTCAGTTTGTAGTAAAGTAAAAGGAAAGTTGGAAAGTGAATCATGGAACGTTTCATGTGTTAGGGAAAATGGAGATGTAATACAGCTGAGTGCTAAAATTTGCAATCCCCCACATGTTTTTTAATGGAAAAAAAAATACGTAAAATAGAACTGCACAAAGTTTCAAATGTGGAATTATCCTAGAATAAGTCAAAATCAACAGAAAGATTGGTTGGAAAGTTGGGAAAGATGTTTCGCGTTCACCCTTTCAGTCTCCAGGCCTGTTTTGAAACAGGATTAAAACCAAATATTGGAAATAAATAAATACATTCCAATAAATATTGAAAAATAAATGAAGGAGCTCAGAATTGGTGTATATTAAAATACACAAATTGGCAAAAAAATTTCCACTTGTAGTAGTGAGAGAACATTTTTAATTGTTGATAAACGTGACAAATATTTCTTGATCTTATTCATTTTGTTTTAAAGCAAAGGGGATGCAAACTTTTGCACTTGAACACAAAATTTTCAAAGTACATTTAATAGATTTTTTTTTTTTCCCTTTGCATTTTTATTACATGATTATAAACCTTCTTTGAGAGCGTGTTATTCTTGTGTGTTTCATAACAGATTCTCTGGGAGCAAGCTCAAAAATGAGGTTGTGATTTAAAAAGACATCTTTTTTTCTTTTTTTTATATTTAAACCTTAACTCATATTTTCGTATGTAGTACAATACACAGAACAATGTAATTTAGCCACTTTGGGTTATTGTGAGTAAATCAAAATGATGGTTAAAACGAGTAAAATAGCTATTGTTTGATAATGAAATGATCACGAAACGAAAGCTGTTCAGTTTAAAGGAGAAAAAAAAGCAGCTCTATATCTATATGTGTCTCTTGTTTGTAATTCACAGGGAGGTTTCACACGAAAATATTCTCTCAGTTCTAAAACAGGAATGTTGCTACCGGAATTCCCAAGTGCACAACATTTATTGCTTCACGAGTCCATTTCGAAAGAAAAGGTTTGTTTATTGTGGATCACGCTCAAAAAAACAAATGGGTAATAAACTGTAGCTTTCCTTGTCGCATCAAGTATATACCGTATATTTTGGACATTTAGTATATACTGTATCTTTTACCTGGGAGGTGATTGAAATTTTACTCTAGACTTTAATTAAAAGCCTACAGTGGGTGTTAAGGTCCAATTACATAGATTCTTGGGCAAAAACAAAACATGTTAATAATACATAAAACCCGTATTATATATTTTGTACATTATGTACATATTCCATAGGCTATTAAAACTGAAAACCCTGACATGTTCAGCTATAAAAGTCTCAAGTTTGTTCGAAAGACCTCAATATTTTGACCCTAGGATGCATGAATAAAAAAATAAAAAAATAAAAAAGCCTACACGAATGTATAAAGTGGGTCAAAATGACCCGTATTGGATTCGATGTTTGTCTCTCATAATTTACGAACTATTTTATCCATAATATATGAATATCTGTGTTTCAGAACTGACCTGTCATATAATTTCTGTGTTAAAATGCAGAATCTGTAGATAAAATATAGTGTATATAACAGTGTGGGCTAGGTTTGTGATTCGCTGTGATAACTGTTGCTATGACAACTGAGGCAAATTCTTGGCTCAGAGACCCTAGTTCCAACAGATATTGAGTAATCCATGGAGTTTTAAATATATTAGAAATATAATATAAATATTAGTATTGACAAAATGTATGTATATATACACAAACATACTGTGTTAAGTCGAAAATTTAAAAAAGGTTTTTATTGTTAAATTATTTCAAAAAGCACACCCTGCTGGGTCAATTTGATCCGCGTCTTGCACCCTAGGGCTAAAAGAAATCTCCCGTGAAATCCATCCTGGTTAATTTACAGCATGTTGTATGTTACTTCAGCCTTTACTCATTTGCTAACTGTTTATTCATTGTGAAATTAAAAACAATAAATATCATGCACTTCTTTTTTTTTTTTTTAACCCTGTTTATTTTTTTTCACATTTTTCAGGTAAAATGATAGTAATTGTAAAAAAAGGCTATAGTTTATTTAGTACCTATTAATCTGTCTGTTATTCAGTTTGTATTTTTCTTTCTTTCTTTTTTTTTTTTCTTTTTTAACAACTGCACACGTGAACTTTCTTCTCTGATGCATTTCAAATTCAGGTCGACACACTGATCATGATGTACAAAACTCACTGCCAGTGTATTCTCGACAACGCCATCAGTGTCAACTTTGAAGAGGTACAAATTTATCACCAAGATCTAATCGTAATAATATCGCAGCACTGATAAATTCACTAATCTGATTGATCCGAAGGTGTTGATTCGTTGTCTATAAAGCAGTAAAGCAAATCCTAGGTTAACAGTATATTAATGTGCTTGTTCCGTTGCATTACTGTTTCTATAGTAACGGCGAACACAGGGCGGATACTGAAAATAAACAGATTTAAAATGTGCTGTTATTTAGCAAAGAAAACCATTGATATGGTGAAGTTTTCTGCCAGGAGATGTTTATGTAAGGAGTCTCCAGTGTCAGCGCCTTATAAGAATCAGTATGTCTTCTGCCATGGGAAAATCCTCAGGACTTCCCAATTTGTTTCGTGGACATTCCACAATATTAAACGTAACTCTAAATGGAGAAAAGTATGATGTGCGGATGTCTAATTAATAATAATAATAATAAAAAAGTTTCATCATTGGTCAATCGCGTGTGTTGTTTAAGAGGAATAAAACACTGAACCCCACTGTGTTGTTGATTATTTTCCTGTACCAGCATGTGATTTATTCCTTTCATGTATTTCAGATCCAGAACTTCTTGCTGCATTTCTGGCAAGGCATGCCCGACCATCTCTTACCTCTGCTGGAGAATCCAGTAATCGTGGATATCTTTTGTGTGTGTGACTCCATACTATACAAGGTGTGTGTGAGAGACGTGTGCAACCCAATATCATGTGGAATTCAGTTTTGTTTTGTTTTTTGTTCAATTTAATATAAATGAAGTTGTATATGATTGCAAAGCTATGACTGCTATGCCTGGCCTCACTGTAATAGCATACAAGTTTCTTTGCTACTGCATAATTCTTACAAACTTGTAATCATGTCGGTCTGGGTGTTGGCACGAGGTCATGAGCTCATGTTAAACTGCTTGTGTTTCTCAGGTCCTGACTGATGTTCTCATTCCTGCTACAATGCAAGATATGCCGGAAAGGTTCGATTCCTTCCGTAGTTGTGTACGAAGGCTGCGTATCACGCAACAGCCGTCGATGCTTAACAATTTATTACTCGTTAGTTTGTCTGCTTTTTTTCAATGTGGAACGTTTGCTTAAGGATTGTTTTCCCCCCAGCACACTGCAAACCCCTTACCTCACGTCCACAATCTGTTTGGACTATGTGAAGCTACATTCAGTAATTTTGGGACAACATGTCTAGTCTTTTGGCAGATATCCGAAATTTCGCAAAACTCTGGGAGCCCTGGATGGTTTCATCCTTGGAAAATCTACCAAAAATCCTGTCAGAAAAGAAGCTGCCGATAGCTCGGCGCTTTGTCTCCTCCTTAAAGCGCCAGACGTCATTCTTACACCTTGCTCAGGTCTACATTTCCCAACCATACTTTTGCATGGACGAGAGATATTCTTGATCCTTTTTAACAGCATCTAAATACGTTTTGTTCTCTCTTCTTTCTGTAGATTGCAAGACCGGCTCTTTTTGATCAAAACGTCGTGACGGCCATGGTGAACGACGTTGATAAAGTAGATTTAAACAGCATCGGCTCCCAGGCTCTCCTCTCAAACACTGGCGACCCGGACCTGGATTTCTACTCCGAATGTGAGTCAAAATACCAAAGACGATTTGTTTTTATCTTCATACAAACAGCAGTAGTATAGTATTAGCGTTAATATTAGCAGTATTGACAACCCATCAAGATTTCCAAGCTTACTGTGTAGTCTTAAGCCCTAAAAATTTGACTGACTGGTAGATATCGATAAGGAACGTAATTGTTTTTGCTGGGCTAGCTACGAAGCTAGCTACCTACACTTTTTTTGCTGTCAGTTGGAAGCTGTCTTGACAAATAAGCTTATGGTAAAAGTAAGGAATAAGACATGATTGGGAATAAAGTTACAGTTACGACCCGAAAGTTGATTATTTTCCTATAACAACGTATACTCAAGTGTTTTAATCCTCTTATACCACATAAATTTGCTAACAGTGATGTATCAATGATATGAAATTTATTACAGAATAGCATGTTATCAGTTTTAAAGGTTTATAGGTACGTTTCATGTCGTGGAATGTCCGCCAAACAAGTTCTCTACAGCAGTTTTATCACTTGTGTTACATCTGCTGTTATATAAACAGTCATTGGCTTTCTCTTGAAGTTAATGAGTTTACGAGGAGGATAAACTCCTCTTTCGGGGAGACTCGAAGACTCTGGAAGAGCTGTACTAGAGTACTAGAGACGGTCCCTCCAGGATTTCACCATTTTGTGATCGCAGAAATTAACGCAAAACCAAGCAAACTCCGCAATATTCGGAGGAGCTCGCAATTTTTCAAAACGACAGCAGATTTTCTGCAGATCCGGGCCGAGACGCGTCATGTGACGTCATCACAACGCGCGTTCAGTCCAAGCCCTCTCAGATTCACGTGCGACGAACATGAGTACAGCTAAAAGGTCTCGTTTACCAACAAACATCGCGGAGAAAGACCGTGCGAAACTATTTCGTGGAACTACACCAATTCAAGTAATTTTCCCCAAAAAAACAGCACAAAAACACGTATAGGTCAAATCCTGTATGGATTGGATAAAAAAATCAAACGTATTAGAACACATGCATTAATATAAACATGTGATTTGCCGTACAACCGGAACTACTACTAACCAGAGCTCATCTTATAGAAAATTAATCAGCACGTTCTGACCAGTCAAATTTTCCATATTTAGAAAACTACGCTCATTAGATTTGTGTTTTAGTCTGTTGACAAATCTAAATGTATCATTCTGAGCTACACTATTAAAACTCATAGCACATACTGTATATTTTTCTCCTGTTTTTATCTCCTAGATGACTCTGTCGCAGTGTTCCAAGAGTTAAAGGACCTCCTGAGAAAAAACGCCACCGTCGAGTCTTTTATTGAGTGGCTGGACTCTGTGGTGGAACAGAAAGTCATTAAGGTCGGTTGAAACTAAAATATCCACCCTTCAGATCCACAGTATCTGCACCTGAGTGAGTATAATCTCGATTTCCGCTTTTTCATCAGCCCAGTAAACAGACCGGCCGCTCAGTGAAAAAAAGAGCCCAAGACTTTTTACTGAAATGGAGTTTTTTTGGAGCTCGTGTGATGCACAGCCTCACCTTAAACAACGCCATGAGCTTTGGTAAGTCTTTTTTGGGGATTTCATGAGCAAGTCATAATTATGCCTTAAAGATACGCTTCATTTTCTTCATACACTTCTGCTCGATTCTGGTACATGTAAAGAGCTTATTTAAAGCTTCTTTTTTCCCCCCCTCTCCTACAACACAAACCCTCCACTCAGTTTGGTTACAAAGCCACAATGTGCTGTAAAATGTAGTGACCCGTCCTGAGTAAACAAATCTTTATCTCTTGGACGCATGTGCACTGATTAGGAAGAGCCTAGCTCTAGTTATGTTAGCTTTTGTTGGCCCTGCGAACACACACACACACACACACACACACACACACACACACAAAGCCAAACACAAAGTCGCACTTAGAGAGGCCATTACATGACCTCACTGGACCTACAATAGGCAGAGGCTCAGACAGCTTAAATGAAAGACCTTTTTCGTAAAGTTGAAACATGTCATCATCTTCCCATGCTTCAGCTGAGATGTCATAGCATTTTAAATGGCAGAAATAGCAAGCGTTTTTATTCTAGCTCCCCAAAGCAACAAGATTGGTCCTATTTTGAGTCCCATGATGCAGAGAACATAAAAGCAGGATTTAGATAAAAATGTGTTGAATTTAGAGGTTTAGGCGAAATTCTGCACATATAACATTTCTGAACATATTAAACATTTTGAGTGATTTGTTTTCCTACTAGCTGAATATTTGATTCAGACAATTGCAAAATATCCTCATGGCGTCAGGGCTTGTTGAATTATCAAGTTAGTAAATATGCAAGGAATTTGTGGATATGATGTTTGTTTGTTTTTTTGTTTGTTTGTTTTTTTTTGGGGGGGGGGGTTGGTAAATTTAGTAATCATATTTCATGAGAAAATCCCAAAATATGGGGGGGGGGGGGGGGGGTTAGGGGGATGGGGGGAGTTAAAAAGATCCAAGTCGCGAGGGACAAGCACTCTTTACAAGTAGAAATACAGTCAACTCCAAAATTATTGGCCCCCGTTAAGGTAATGGACAACAATGGTTATATAAAATAAACATTTAAATTTTCCATTTAATAATTAGAGAAATGACACACACCCCAAACAAAGACATGCTGTAATGTGAAGAAGCCTTTAAAAGTGATAAATGAAAAAGGAAAACGTTTAAAATATCTAAATATTAAAATAATTACTATATTGAGCAGTAAAACAAGTTTAAGAGAAAAAAAAAAAACATTTGCCTTTTTGTGTTTAAAGCTGATTTTTGTTTTTATTAGAAATGCATTACGCATAAAACAGGCAATAAGTTAACATTTATATATTTAGAAAAAAAAAAATACAATACAGTTAAATACAATGTTGTAAGTACAACAGTTTTAAAACTATTTCATGATATGAAGAAATAATAAAATTGCATTCAGTTAACAAAAAAATCGGCATTAATGAAACACAAAACCTTTTAGTTTCGCTCTGGATAGATGTAAGAGAGGAAGAATTCTTTCCTATAAAAAGTACACTGATCTCATTTGTGTCTCATACTCCTGTGTAATCATGAAAGGTTTGCGCTGTAATAAATGTGTCCCAAGCTGTAACTCGGTATATAATTCATTGAGAAAATCTCTTCTCAGGCTCCTTCCACCTCGTTCGGATGCTGTTGGATGAATATATCCTGCTGGCAATTGAAACACAGTTCAATAATGATAAAGAGCAAGATCTACAGAATCTCCTGGATAAATATATGAGAAACGCAGGTAAACCTGTCGTTTAGTTTTGAAAAAGAATGAATTTAACCGCTGCCGGTTGGATCAGGAAGCTGATGTTTTCATAATGTTTTCAGATGCCAGTAAGGCGACGTTTACGGCTTCCCCGAGTTCATGCTTCCTGGCAAATCGTAATAAAGCAGGGATTGTGAACAACGATTCGTCCGTGAAGAACGAGACCCCACCAGAGTATGCACATCTGTCTATCCCAGGAACTGAGCATGGACTGGCGGCCACCATGCTGGTGTACCAGGGGACAGATACGGACAGCTTTACACTATCTGGTAAATACTATAAATCAGAAAAATGTGCTACAGGAGAGTCTGAGTATGAAATTATGTCAGAATTTATGAACACTAATATACTTCTCAGACAACATCACATCATTCTTCACCAATCCAGGTCAATCGTATTTGAGACAATATGTAGCCTAACTTTTAGTGATTTGCTAGAACGGTGATGGTTTATGAACATTAGCTCTATGAAAAACTTAGCTGCTGAACCTCATTAACGCTCACGTGAATCTGTGGCGTTAAATATATCCACATAGAGCTGGCCACTTCATTTCACAAGATACATCATCAGATACACGGGGGAAGTTATTGATCTCAGACTTCTGTTAAACAGGTGCTTCACTTGATTTTATGGGCAGCCCATTCAGATTATTTGAAATGACTTGTGTGCAATTACCGTCTCTGAGGTTGCCAGGTTGTTCTGGAGTAGAGCTCTGGAGGTGAGAGATTTTCAATTGTATCTAGGCCAATCCCATTAAATCAAGCACTTGCCTATAAGCGGGAAATGATTTCTTTTTAAAATCAGGTGAAAGGAAATGAGCCAATCACAGATTTAAATAAATACATTTCTAAATAAATAAAATCGAAACAAAGAATCGGCTGATTTTGACACATAAATAAATAAAAAGTATATATAACCGTGAAGCCATTTAGCTTCATAAACATCTGATAGCTTAATGTTCGATGTATATATTTATACTGAGGATGAATGACATGAAGAGTCATAGTGAAAATGAAAATCATGTTAATTTGTCCTTTTTATTTTCTTATTTTAGCAGTCTTCTTCATGTAAAATGGCTGCCAGCGTGTATATAAAAGAGCACTTCAATCCCACTGTAGTGTAAAGAAGATCTGAATAATCGCGAAGATGCTAGAGACATGAAGATACTTTTTTTTTTTTGCAGGAGAAAAATATAAATCTGCACATAAAATACTAAAAGAGTTATAGTACAATGGATTAGATTGCATATTATATAAGCAATGCTAATTAATAATCATATGACATTAAAGGACGTACTGTTGCAAGACCACAAAGTTAAGTCTTTTTTTTTTTTTAATAAAAGAAAGATTGTTAAATTTCACTTAAAAATATACAAATATTTGTTCTATGGGTGGATTTCTCGAACTAAAAATAGATATTCCTTAGTTGTATTCGTGTATTATGTATTTAGTAGTTAGTATAAATGCACATTGGATATGACAAATGTTGACGTGAAGTCAGACATCCCTTAAAGTCAAATTATGCTGTGTATCAAAGAAACAAGCTAAAAAAAAAAAAAATGGTGTGTTCTTTATCAAGGCCAGTTGGACTACTCCCAGAGCAGTGGTCCGTTGATCACCCCTCCCATCTCTCCGGCCATGGCGAACCGAGGCAGCGTGATCAACCAGGGCCCGATGGCAGTGAGATCGCCAGGCCACTGTCCTGTCCAGCCTCACGCACCCTGCCAGGCTTTCCCTGATGGCATGTACCAAAGCCTGCCTGCCTCCAACTACTGTACCAGCACCTCCACCTACCAACCTACGAACCTGACACAGACCCACACACCCCCCTCGGCTTACCCGGCTCGCAACGAGTGTTCACGCTACTCCTCCTTCAGTGGTCAACAGCTGGCTAAGGACTGCTTTAATAGCAGCTGCAGTGGTGTAGCGTACAGCTCCAGAACCTCGTCAGTAAGCTACCCGTCCACCTCCGAGCCCACCATCGAGGTTCAGGGGGTGCAGCTAATGGACTACGGATTTGCAGGAAGTGCAGGAGGATGTTCAGGTCCAGTATACACCAGCGCATCACACAGCGGTGAGGAATGCAATTCTGTTGCACTTTTGTCGGTTATTCGCACCAAGTAAATATTGTGGGATCAAGATTGTCAAGTTTGGATCTTCAAAACATCGCCAATGTTCAATAAAACCGGTCCAACTGTACAAATTGTACTAATTGTACTAATTAAGCCCAAAAGTTACTGTCGATATTTATGCATGGAAATTCACACATATCCAGAGATGCTTACGTTGTTTTTCCAGGCTCCGCCTTTAGATTATGCAAATTACTTGCCTCTTGACGTTTTATCCAAGATGTATGTGGAGTAAAAACATCCGAGGATGAGTTTTTCAAAAGCGTCATAAACAAAATCACTCTTTTTTTTATGGAAAAATAGAGATAGAAAATATGGACTAAAGAAGGAAGTAAAAATTTTTTTCTTTGCTGTTAAATTTTACTATACGACGTTACATAAATGTAACAGATCATTTAAAAATGAAAATAAAAAGACTAATATGATGATATATGAGAAGACGGCAGACATGTAAATAGTCCTAGGTTTCATTTAAAAGTTATTGAGCAGCTTTTAAAACAGCGCATGATCCAGTGCGTCCCATTCATCTGCATGTTAGTGTTTTAACATTGCCCTCATCCGAATGAAGACATGAGCGCTCAGTCGAGGTCATGAGATCGTAAAGTGTGAATACGATATAGGGTAATCTATCACACTTTTAAGGATTGATTTTGATTTGTAGAATTGATCAAACAATGCCAGTGTTTTTATTATTTCGATGCATGCGCTCTACTGTAAAGAATGCCCACAGTTTGAAAGATAAGCTGACCTAGCACTCGTTTGCTACACTTGCAGCTCAACTTTAAGTGTTGCTTATTTAAGTTTGTCCATAAAAAAAATACATTTTGCTCCTTGAGATCAGCAATGTCTCCTCGGGCGTCCTGCATTCGGAAACTTTTCGGGGTCTTTTACATGGGCGATATTAATTGATTCATTAATGGAGTCAAATTTATGGTATCTTATATTGGATTCAAATGGTATTTCATCGTTGTTTTTTTTTTGACTGCATTTACAACCCTAAATATACATTTCATTTTGATATAGTGTGGTGACATCAAACTGTCAGACAGTTTCGACACCATTGTTTTACTGAAACTCCACACTGTGTGTGTGTGTGTGTGTGTGTGTGTGTGTGTGACTCCTGAGTAACTTCTGAATAGCACTTAAGACTGTAGTTACGTACATCTCTTGTCTGAATACAGATGTGAGCGATTTTCCTGACTGAGCATGCTTAACTTCTGAGTGCTGAGAACTTTAAGTGCTTTCCTTCCTTCAATTCCAGGCTACTATGGGAACAGTGGCTATGTGGATGCGCAGCGGATGGGCTCTCTAATCGATCAGCATGTATCAGTGATCAGCAGTGTGACCTCCACTCGCTCTGTCCCCGCATACGCTGAGGTCCATGACCCTCTCAACATCCTGAACGACACGAGCAGAAAGCCAGCAGCACCTTACTACCCCGTGCAATCTCCTCTAATTACACGCTCAGCAGGTGAGAAGACACAATGTTCTTATTTTATAAGGATTTTATTATTAATAGAAACGATGGGAGAGAGTTCATATGAGGAGTTTGGCTCATATTGTGACTGATTTTATTTAACATATACTTTCTATTTTCGCTGGATGAATTAATAGAGAATATAAACTAAATAATACACTGTCCAGCCCAGTCTCACAGAAAAGAAATTGTGGTCATTGAAAAGCAACTTTTTATAAATGTCGTAACATTATATGATAATGTTATAATAATAATAATGTATAAATAATAATTATTTATTTTAAAATAATAATAAAAAATGTGACTATTAAACACGTAAATCGTCTTTAATGATGATTCTGATGGTATTCAGACGGGGGGGGGGGGGGGGGGGGCGGGGGGGGGTAATTTATACACATTTTTAATGAACAGTTTGTGATGTCACGAAATAGTCTCAAAGCTTTTAGACCAATCATATCCGATATGCAAATGTTTTCTGGGTGTTGATGTGATGTATGGAATCGTCGAGCCACAGAACATGCATTCTGAGCCAGCAGGTCACACAGCTGGATATGTAGCTAGTTTAGAGAATAACAATCAAGAGCCGTTATGATATGTTTTGAGGTTTGGCTGAAGTTAAATACATTTCGGAGAACATGACGGTGCAAACCTTGAGTCGGGTACTGTATTGACGTACGGCGAGTGCAAACCATCGTTCTCTCAGTTAATTCGCTGACTAGCTATCTGAGATAACAGAAGGGCAAGGGGGTGTTTTTCCATTTTCATAGATCCTGATCATTTTCTAAGAGTAAAGGTGTAGACCTATTTAGCCCATTTTCACTTATTTTTCATGATGTATCTGTTGCAGGTTCTTCGATAGCCCCTCCGATCCCTTGCTCTGTTTCTCCGTGCATGTATGGCGCTGCTGCTCAGTATCACCATACACAAGATGCCTTGCTACCTCACCATAGTGGCGCTGAGGTGCGGAACATGGTGTCCTCCCTGCCTCCCATCAACACCGTGTTCATGGGGTCGACCGGAGGACCACCGTGACTGTTAATAACTCTTATTTCACTGACTCGTCTAATGAAATAATAACATTTAAAATTTCATAAAAATTCAAAACAAAAATTCAAAACACAGACTCTTCAGTGCTACCAGATAGACTAGAGGAGAGTCAGCAGGTCTGTATTTAAAAAATTGGTATTTTAGAGAAAAAATATTATATATAGAAAATTATTTAAATGTACATGTAATGCAAAGATGCTATATGTATCTGCTATCTATATCTGTTTAGTGCTCCAAGCATCCGTATCTGTACCTGTATCTGTATGTTGTCTTTGGATTTAGTCCCTGTTTACATTAGAGCGTTTTCGTTTTAAAACTGTTGCTACGGTTACGCCTGTCTTCTAAACTACTCCGGCGTTTTCAACCTTCGAAAACGGAGACTTTTGGAAAGACCCCATATTAGTTTGAAAACTACGGCTTTGCGTTTCAGTGTAAACGGACCAAAACGCAGACTTTTGAAAATTAAGGTGTGGCTCCGCCCACATTCGCCCCCTGATTGGGACTTCTGGATCATCGCGTATCCTTCCCTGATTCGTCAAGCCCCTACCACATGACCGTTACGCTACCTTGATCGTATACACATCAACACGGGGACTGAACCGCAAGCTTTTCTGGCTTTGTCGTCATTCTTAGCAGCCGTTGTGCAGTTCAATCCTGTATTTTATAATACTGCAGCTGCCTACATGCACAAGAGGCGAGCTATGATTAGAGCGATCGCCGACAAATCTCATTTCGAGCGGCGTAAGTCCTACATGGAACACCGGCTTGGACTAGCAACCAACTTCCTGTTCACACTTGTGTGCGCATTCCTAGTGTGCCTGAACGGTCATGTGATGTGCGTTTTCGGTCGTGTAGTATGGACAGAGATGGGCGAGGAACATTTTCGTTTTAAAACGGCGTTAGTGTAAACAAGGCCTTAAAATCTGAAGTGGGCGTGGCCTAAACCAATAGGGTGTATTTTTATGCACGAAACTACTGGATAACTGAGAGAGAGAGAGAAAAATAAGATCTCAAAGGTAGAAATGGCAGCATTGTTAATATACTGCGTAATGTGTGTGTAGATAATGGAGAATAAAAATCATTCTAGCAGTTGACACTGGGAAACTGGAAAAAACGTGGTTAACAAATGTAGTTGGCTCAATTTCCCCAAAATATAAAAACCAACAGTCTAATTTAAACCACCGTGACCCTGACCGGCCGGTAACTTGTCCTGCAAGCTTCATATCAGACAGCAAAAAAATGTTATTTTAAAAACTTTTTTTGTTGCATAACCAGAATCAGGATCCCAGGCCTGAAGCACACCTCTAGTCTCAATCAGATTCCCTATGAACTAATCCCGACAAGCTTTCTTTAATAAAAACAAAAGAAAGAAAGTAAAAAACCAAACCGGATTTGTGTATCTGTATTTGTATCAGTTTATCTGTTCATTCTGAATAACGTCTTCATATCCAGTTACGTCCCTAAGTATGAAATATTGTATATGTGTATGTATATATTGTAAGATTTCTCCGTGGACATTTGTTATTAGAGAGGTTATGTAAAGACATGACATCACATCGCGCCTTAAATCGCCTTTAAGTGCAGGATTTCTGGTCGTTTAACCCGACAGGTACGCTGTAGTCAATTTTCAAGAGGGACAACTTCCTGTTTTGTATGTTCCACAGTCTAGGGGTTTTTAACAGTCCGTATATCTGACAATTGTCCTCGTTGATGAAATGCACTAATAATGCTCCAAGGTTGTACGCTAAGAGAGTAACCTTATCGCACAATATCCGCGAAACGAGCAACAGCACGGGATTACGATCTGTCGTGTAGCCGCCGTGTGTTTGATGTCATCTTTATCTTTCCGCATAACACCCGTGAAAAGAGATGTTTAACAGATAAACCGGACAAACCGTCTGTGGTCCAGCTCTAGATTACAGGCCGGAAACACCAATGAAGAAGCTGTGGATCAAAGTCAGTTATCTGCACGGTGACAGATTAGCTGATTTCTCTTTTGTACAATGGCTGAAGATAAAGCTGCGATAAAGATGTTGACCAAAACCAAAGCCAATAGAGATGTTTGAGGTCACAAGCTGTTTATACATCGTGACCCTGAGGAAAGGAAAAAAAAAAAAGGAGTGTTTTATCCCTCGCTGTGTTCTCCAATTTAAGCTTTGTTAGCCTTTCAGCAGATGGAAGCTAATAAAACCATAATCAGTAACATTAGATTGGATGCTGCATTTGTGTACAGAAATGATACGGCCTCAGGGCTGCACGCCGTATTTGTATATATACTGAGCTGATACATACTCGGATGAGGATTTCACCATTTGTCCATTTGTCCATATTGTTTATAAAGAACAGAGAATTAATGATTAAAAAAAACAAACAACTAAACTGGCTGCATGTTGTGCTGTCTTTTGTCTACTCAAGGCAGGGGGGGAGGACCCGTTTCTCAGCCCTCGGACTGGGAACAGATGGCCCGAAATGTAATGATTACAAAATCCCGACGTTTAAAATAGTTTAATTACAAAGTCAATAATGCCCCCAACAATTGCCAGGCCTGTAGTGTAAAAACAACAGAAGGCGGAACGCAAACTTTGGGAGAATGTTTAACCAGAACTTTGCATTAGGCAAGGAGCGTCCATATGTACCACAGCCGGACCAAAGATCAACAGATCCGGTGTAATTACGCTGCATCATCAGCCTGACAGAGAGAAACACACACACACACACACATTTACACATCACTGGCAGGAGAGTCAGCCTGGAGAAAAGGAAATACATCTTAATTAGATCAGAAGTCCACTGGTTTACAAATTAAAATGAGTTTTATCAATGTTTGTCTTTCATCATTTACATACATTATCGCGTTTAAACGTATGTCATGTGTTGGTTTGTCTCTTTTTTTGTCTTTTGTCTTTTCTTTTTACACACACCTGTGTTTCTAGTTAAGGACAACTCATTTTGTGCGGTGTTACACTCATCGTAAACAAGTAGACGTCTGAGGAACAGGAATTGATGGCGTGTGCACAGTACATTTAACATATGAAAGAGATTTAACGGTATACAGGAAAGTACAGGATATAGATAAGGGAATAAACTGAACTCGTGTAGGTAGGAAATAAAACACAGCATTGTGTTACAACGAGGAATTTTAGTTTTTTCTTATGACAGTGCACACCAGCGTTCTGTTAATAAAGAACGACACGGTGTGTGTTTTATCCATTTATTTGCTGAGTGGTTTGCACGTTTGCCTCGCACCTCCAGGGTTGGGGGTTCGAATGCTGACTCTGAACTGTGTGTGTGTGTGTGTGTGTGGAGTTTGCATGATTTGCCTGTGCATCTGGGGTTTCCTCCGGGTACTCCCGTTTCCTCCCCAGTCCAAAGACATGAGTTGTAGGCTGATCGGCGTGTCCAAATTGTCCGTAGTGTGTGATTGTGCCCTGCGATGGGTCGGCACCCCGTCCAGGGTGTCCCCCGCTTGGTGTTCCGAGTTCACTGGGAGAGTCTCCAGGCTCCCCGTGACCCTGCGTAGTATAAGCGGTATGGAAAATGGATGGATGGAACATCAATTATCACTTACATTATAGTAGCAATAAACAGTCGCTTTCCACTATAGAATTCCCTGTGAATTTACTATAGAAACAATACTGTATTTAAAATGTGCTCACTAACATAACCCTGTGATTTGCAGCTGCACTACTGTTAGAGCTGCTTTAATAAAATTTTTTAAAAAAGCTCATGCACCTGCTGACCAATCAGAATCCAGAATGTAAAAATGCTGTGGTATAATGTTGTTAAATCAGGGAGCTGAAAATCTGAACGGAAAATACGAGGAAGTACTGAACACATCCGAGGTAAGAGTTATTTCATCACAAAATATAACAACCAATCAGTGTGAATATGCAAATGAGGACTGCAACATCAGTTTACAATGGGAAGGGGTGTGTAGGTTGGGGTTGTTGCCCGTTTTTATATTCATAGAACTGTATAGAATTTCTTGATGAGGGTGAAACCCACTCCAACTTTTTCTAATATCGTTTTTGTGGAATTACCACATCAAGCCATCTATTATTCAATATAAGACATATAGTCACATATATGACATATAGTCTTTACAGCCCTGCGATGGATTGGCACCCTGTCCAGGGTGTACCCCGCCTTGTGCCCGATGCTCCCTGGGATAGGCTCCAGGATCCCCGTGACCCTGAAGGAAGGATAAGTGGTATAGAAGATGGATGGATGAATGGATATAGTCTTTACATGTAGGCTGCATTCAAGTAAAGCTATAGAAACATGTTGTAAGCGTTTACATACAGTCTGTTAAAGGTGTTTACAAAAAAAAAAGCTTAATAAATGTTCATCAATTATAAACCATCCTTGTATAATAATTCAGCCAACAATTTTATGATCTTTACAGTTTATTTGTGTCCATCTCTCTCATATGACTAATGAGAGTCACATCACGCCTTATTTCTACCAGCAGGTGTCACTGAAGTCACTTCATTTCTCTTATCCTTTACTGATAGTGTTTTTTTTTTTTTTGTGTACAGTTAGCTAATTTAGCTAATCTATGAAATAGCAAACAATTCTTTGCTCTGTAGTTTGTGTAGAATTGTATTTCATTCATTATTATTTGGCTGAGCTGTAAATTGTATTTAAAAACAAAAGAAAAGCTCTTAACACAAACAACTACAAAATAAAACCAACCCATTACATAACCGCATCTTTCTGTATAGGAACAAATGAAGTGAACAAAATAACTCCAGACGTGATGTCTTTTTAATGTAAAATCTTTTTTGCTTTATTATAGATGGTCCGGACCTGGGTAGGACGTCAGATGGGAATGGGAATCAGCTGTGATTGGCTGATTAATAGACATTAATTTTTTGGCTTTGATTGTTAATCAATATAGCATTTGTGACTTAGCAAACGGATATCACTAATACCTGAATGAATACTTACATAATATGAACTAATGATGAGGTAAGGCATGTACTAATCACAAACTTTTGAAGTTCTAACCTTAATTATGACATGAGTGGTATGAATTCATGCCTGAATAACGACCACCTTAAGTACACATTAGTACATGTTTATTAGTTGATGTATTAATGAGCACATAGGGGTCAACTAAATCAAACATACTCGGTACGAAATAATATGGATTAAGTGTGCTTAATTTCAATTAGTTTATATAATTTGCCATATGCACCTGCGTACACAAACATCAGTGGTTGGAGCTGGATTACTTTTATAAGTAATATAAATATAATATCCCCATCCACTTCTCTTCAAATCCCAGTGTAGTACTTGTACATGCTCTGGGTGGCTCGGGCCCGGGGCACCGCTCCTTTACCCCCAAGGGTGAAATTTGATTAAGTTTACCCCTACGTGTTAATTAATCGTGCATAGCTTGTATAAAGCTTGCTACTGCTCAACTATTTGTCTGTCATACTACACACCATGTTTGGAGAAGAAATGGCACTGCACATCAGCCTAAAAACACTGTACCATCAGTGAAGTGTGGAGGTGGAAGCATCATGGTGTGGGGCTGTTTTTCATCGTATGGTACTGGCAGACTTCATATAATTGAAGGAACGATGAATGGAGCCCTTTACCGGGAGATTCTTGAGAAGAATCTGCTGCCATCCACCAGGATGATGAAGATGAGACGTGGGTGGAGCTTCCAGCAGGACAACAATCCAAAACATACAGCAAAGAAAACTCAATTGGTTTCAGAGAAAAAATATCAAGGTTTTAGAATGGCCGAGTCAATCATAAGATTTAAAGACAATATGTTTAGAAGAATGGACCAAAATCACACCTGAATACTGCGGCCCATTAATTTCTTCATACAGGAAGTGTCTTGAAGCTGTCATTACAAACAAAGGCTTCTCCACGAAGTATTAAATACATTTCAGTTAGCGTGTTCAATACTTTTTTCCCGTGTCATTCCGCTTTATTACACATAACTTCATTTATAGACTTTAATGTTGTGAAATCTTTATATGTGTGGATTTCTTGAGTTAACACTGATGTCTGGTGAAAATTTCATGTGAATAGCCTCATTGGGAATATATTTACTGAAAAAAATGTTGACGCGTCCAGTACTTATTTCCCCAACTGTATATTGTTTGGCTCAAACAGAGTGTTGTTTTGCTAACCGGTATGACCGGTTTTCAAGAGTGTTAAGCAGTCTAGTTACAGTATATATATACTATATATGTCATCGATCTCTCCGACACGACAATAAAAAGCTCTACACAACCACACAGATTACTTTCTGAAAGGAAATGTTAACAAATGTATCAGGGCATCAACAGGAATAATGTTTCCTGTGCACTCGAGATGGCACGGTCGAGAGGAAAGCCAGCGTGGCATCTGTAGCAACACTTACATGTAAGAACTCACACACAGCAGGTTATCAGTAACACCGGGCCTAATGGCTGATTACTGAAGTCTTTCAGTCAGAGACACTGCTGATGAACTGTTTCGTCCGCACTATATTATTGAATCTGTGGGTAAATATTGACACACTGACTCATTAACCTACATCATTAGAATTTTAAGCAAAATGTTAATAACAAGGTTGTGTTCTGTTCATCCTGTACTATGCAAATGTCTTAGGCACACTATATATATATATATATATATATATATATATATATATATATATATATATATATATATATATATATATATATATATATATATTACATTTGATCTTCAATGCACAGGCTGAGTTTTTTAACCTATTATACCTATTATAACATAGATTCCTTTTTTTTTTTTTATTGTACAAAAGTGCCATAGGTCTTAAACTTCCTGATTTGAGGATTTGTTGCTTCATATTTGAAAGGTCATTAAAGGTTAAATCTTTTTTTTTTTTTTTTAAAGGGTTAAGAGTTCCTCTTTTAAAGGTTTTATGTAGAACTCAACACAGTTGTGCTAAGTAAAAAGAAAGGAAAGCATCTAAAAAAAAACTTGTAGCACTCTTTTCTAAGAGTGTATGATCATTTGTTGGTCTGATTATACACCCTTCATTTAAAAAAAAAAAAAAAAGAAAGACAAAATAAATGAAAACGTCCCTTAGGAATGAAAGAACTCTAATTGGATGGTTTACAGTTCTAGCTTTCTAAAGATGTCCTAATTGGAAACTTTTCTTAAAAGATAGCACTCTGCTCTAGGGTTTAAACAGTTTCCTGTTTAAGTCTAGACGGACAAACCAAACTCATTTAGGATGCTGGATTGAACATCCCCCCCCCCCCGCTTATTTATTTTCTGTACCGTTTATTCTACATAGGGTCGCAGGGAGCCTGGAGATTTTCCTGGGGAACTCTGGGTACAAGGCGGGGGACACCCTGGATGGGTGGCACAATCGCACAAACATTCACACACTACGGACAGTTTGGAAACGCCGATCAGCCTACAACGGATGTCTTTGGACTGGTTGAGGAAACCGGAGAACCCGGAGGAAACCCCTCGAAGCACGGGGAGAACATGCAAACACAGCATGGAGGTGGGAATCGAACCCCCAACCCCGGAGGTGCGAGGCAAACATGCTAACCACCTTAATGTCTTAATAAAACTGGACCACTCATTAAATCCATGAAAACGGATGGAGTTTTAAAGTTAAAGATTCGCATCAAACACTTTTTTTTTTTTACTGTACACTGCCTTTTGTAATATTCTGTTTGATATTTACTCTTAACTTCCAATGTAACCGCTTTCATAAGTGTTCCTACTACTTGTGAATTCGTACAAATTTGCAATCGTGAGATCATGCTGATCACTTATTAAATGATAATATAACAAACCATCACTCAATCACCAGGAAATTTGTGCGATCTACACTACTCTCGCTACAACAAGTAATATTTGCAAAAGATCAGGGCTGAGATTTTAAAGCTCATTGTTAAATGGCTGAACGACTGGAACTGGTTTGTAAGCAGCACACTGTGCTATATACATCATGGACTAAAGGGATGATGAAGGGAGGTGATTAACCACTAGACCTTCATCTTAAATATTAGTAAATGCGTTATATACGAGTTTAAGAGTTAGGTTTGACACAAGAACCAAATCTTCATCATTTTCAGTCTAATAGCTAACCGTGTCATTTCTGAGTACGTTTTCACCCGCGGTCCGACTCATGTCACCTTACACACACAGTGTGACAGAGTGTTGCTTAGTTAGACATTTCACTAGGACTGTATTCAGTAGGACTGTATTCAGTGGTGATATGATAAAAATATCATATCACGATACTTGAAGGCACGGTACATGTGATTACGTATGTGTAGGTTTGTTAAGAAGCTTCCAGCAAAACAGTCCTGTCGCATAACAACAGCGGGTGTTTTTACGGATACTTTTGTTAATGGTCTAAAATAACTCATTATTGAACACAATAAAGGAGGACGAATTCAATACGACATCAAATCAGCTGCGTCCAATCAGTTTGTAATTGTAACAAGAAAATCTCAAATAAAAGAAAAAGATCTATCATCGCATTGCACAGTAAAATAAATAAATCGTTGATGTGGTGGAGTTTCCTGTGAAGAGACGTTTATTCATGGAAGGAGTCTCCAGTATCAGTGCTTTGTAACAGTCATACTGCACAGTTGTAGTTTTTCCACACATCAGCCTACATTTACACAAATGACGGTTTTCCTAAAAAAAAAAAAACAACAACCAAAAAAAACCCCACCTGGTATATTTCTAGATCTAACTGCAGTCCTGCTTTAAAAGCTAAAGCAAATATTTAAATAAGGTGAATCTCATGAACAGTATCATTTCATCTAAATCTCTCTAACGCCACATCACTGTAATTCCACATGGGGGCAGTGCAGAGCCAGAAAAACGGTGACCACAGCTTTATGCTTTATTTCATTTCACTCATTATTATTATTATTATTATTATTATTATTATTATTATTATTATTATTATTATTATTATTATTATGCTTGTTATTGTTGTTATTTTTATTATTGTTATAAGTAGTAGTAGTATTGTTTGTATTATTATTACCATTCTTCTTCTTCTTCTTCTTCTTCTTCTTCTGCTTCTTCTTCTTCATATTATTATTATTATTATTATTATTATTATTATTATTATTATTATTGTTCTTCTTCTTCTTTTTATTATAATCATCATCATCATCATCATCATCATCACGTCACAAACCTGATCAATATCAGCATCAATGCAAAATCCTGTACATTGACTGATTTAGTATTTAGACTTTTATAGTAAATAAAAACCCTAATGCACATTATAGTTAGATCACAATCTGATTTTCATTTCATTTAACATTGTTGTTTATGTATTGGACATGTATTGGACACATATATGCAACATTGTTGTCACCTAAATAATACAAATTAAAAAGTTGAAAAGTCTTGTTTACAAGGCAAAGATATGAAAAGCTTTAAATCTGCTCACGAGCCAGGTCACGGAGAGCTCGAACCTGGGATTTCACCTCTCGGACTTTCTTCTCTTTGTCAGGATTTGATGTAGTAGACTACAGGAAAGACCCTCTGGTCCAGACAGTCCTTTAAATCTGTGTAACCTGTCTATAAAAACACGTGCAGAACATGTCAGATATGGAAAATAAGAACAATTCTAACCTAATAATTAAAAATCAGCATAATTCCTGGCTATATTTGTCCTTCCAGCCTTTTCAGCACAGTGTCCAGTCCAGAAGCCAGAGGTTGTATATCAGTTTATACGTTTTGACTAACATGCAGCCCAAGAATTCCACAACTGCGTGCACTTTAACCCAGAGCAAGCAGCAGGCCGGTGTAACTGTATTTGGAGAGCGGCAGCAGACATTGTAGGCATTTCTCTCATTGGTGGTAAATATCTGGAGGAATCTCTCAGCGTTTCCCTGCCAGAGCTGCTCTGAATGACTGCAGCGCTGCACCAAAGCGAGAGCGAGAGCGAGGCCTCACTGGTGCCCACAACAAGTGCACAAGTGTCCAGGAAATGACTGCACAGATCAACCCGAATCAACTAGAATACTCCCGTACAGTTCAGGTCAAATTAATGAAGAAATTTAATATTTATTTATTTATTTATTTATGTTTTACTGCTATTCAGAATTCTAATCTAATATCAAAAGGATCTAATTATCAAACTGATCCCATATTTCTCTTTATATTGATTATATTGATTTAAATATGTCTATAATTACCTTTTCTCGTTCTAACACTGTGTAACAGTGTACACACAGTGTACGCTTTGTACATTTGTACAAAGTAGAGTGGTGAAGTAGAGTCAGGACGAGGACGTTAAGGAGGAGTGACCCTGGAGGTGTGAGGCGAACGTGCTAACCACTAAGCCACCGTGCGCCCCATCACAATGTCACTGAAAGTAAAGAATTAAAAAAGAAAAAAAAAAGAGAGAACTTTATTTTCTTCTTCACATGATTACTGTCAGGAAATTTGGATGATGCAACTTCTAGTTGAACATGCAGTTTGTGGAATATACCAAATATTTCATAGGGGTGGATGTGTTCAGGTGACAGGGTTGAAATGATACACACATCTTTCATAAGCGATAATGGACGACTCGTGGAAAAGGATGGGATGTTTCCAGGATGAGATGTTATACTCGGATTTGCACGGTGGACACTCCACATCAACAGATTGTTTTTTTTTTTTTTAAATAGAGTAATAGTTTCCTGTAAGGAGACATTTATTTAAGATTCATGGAAGGAGTCTCCAGTGTCAGCGCTTTGTAAGAGTCAAAGGTCAAACTGTAACATTAAGTTTTGCAACAAAATGTCTTCTGGATAGAGGAGTTTGTGGTTTGTGGTTTTTGACTTATATGATTAGCTGCATTTTGTTGTTGTTGTTGTTGTTGTTGTTGTTGTTGTTGTTTACAGACATGGTTAAGTTGATTTTCTCTGCTCTCTGTTCAGATTATTAAAATGACCTTCATGTCGTTCACACTTCCGAGGTTGCCAGATTTTTCTGTTTCAAGACAAGGCTTTCCAACAGCATCCACTGTACACCATCGTCTTTAAACACCGGGGCTTCTGTATCAAGGGATAGAAAATGCAGACCAAAGAAACAAATCGTGTTGTTAAAAGTGCTATGATGTAACTTAAACGCAAGAGACAATTTCAAAATGAAAGCGTAAAAAAAAAGATTCATACGATATTGAGCTTGTATATGGGTGAGAAGATGGCAGTTATTGAAATAAAGATATGGGGCAGTGGTGCCTCAGTGGTTAAAGGCTCTGGGTTACTGATCAGAAGGTCAGGAGTTTAAGCCCCAGCACTGACAAGCTACCACTGTTGGGCCCTTGAGCAAGGCCCTTAACCCTCAACTGCGCAGTTGTATAAATGCGCCTACCAAATGCCATAAATGTAGATATAATAGGAGTCCAGTATATTGCCAGTATTTATCTGTGTGAATAGTCCTGCTTGAAATGATCACATTAATCTGTGCACATTTTGGTTTCCTTTAACAATATGGCTTCGCACAAGAAAAACGGGCTTAACTCCACACCACTGTGCAAAAAATCCTGTCTGAGTAGTACTTAAATCCATAGTTACAGTATGTATGAGGTCTGAACACAGACGTGCATGACACAATCATAGCTCAACTCTAGTAATAACTGATTACACCGTGCTTATATATATATAACTATACACTATATATACGTGTGTGTGTGTGTGTGTGTGTGTGTGTGTGAGTGTGTTTATAAATATAAAATATAATTATCAATGCTTACATCTTAACTGTTTGACCCGGTCTTGACCATTTTGAATTAATTAAACTCCACCTGTGTTACCTGTGTATAAATGTTGTTTATTCTTTTTTCTCTTTTTAAAAAAAAAAAAAAAACTTGTATTTTGCACGAGCAGGAAATTGTCAAAAGACCACGATTATTGTACGACGACCATCCCAATTATTCGTCCTCAGTCATTCAATGGCTGCGTATTGTCCCATCCTGAAAATCTTTTCATCCCTCTTTGAAACTTTAAACATTATATCCTGCATGCACTGAAGCAAAATTGGAGAAAAAAATAAATAAATAAAAAATCCCCTTAAATGGAGGATGTGTAGGTCAAGGGAAGTGATTTTAAGCTGCTTTTTTGAAGCACCGTATCAGACATGTAGGACCACAATGCTTCATTTCATATTTGCAGATTAAAAAAGCGAAATCTTTCACAGTTCACTGCTTTTGAACACTGTACGATTGACCTTGATTTTGGTCTTCGCTGCTTTTAGTCGGTCAAAGACGGGGTATTTTTTATCCTCTTTAGTCATGCCGTAGTTTCGCCTGGCGCAACGAGAGCTTCCCCGAAACACATTTTTAATTTCTAACCTGAGGAAGTCATGGTGTCATTATATAATAATTGAATAATCTCTTACAGAGAAGTCATACAAACTAAACTTCACACAGGAAAAATAAACCCATCAGCTTTACACAGCTTTTTTAATTTTTAAAAAAAAGTTTTTTCGACACTTTTTGTTATATTTGAAACATTTTTCACATATAGAGCCACGTGGTTTTATTATTCCTCACGTGATGTTTTTTCTCTCACAAGTGATTCTTTTTTTTTTATTTTTCACGTGATCACGTGATGCCATAGCATGTTGAAAATGCCCGTTCACGTGTTTTTCACGTGATCTCATAATGATATACGGTATGTGTGATTGAACACCATGTGATTGAACATCTTCCTTTGGTTGAACTGCTGATGAGATGTATTCATTTTTGGGTGAGTCCACGATTGTAGTACCGCTTAGCTCCGAAAAAATGACTTTTTATTTATTTTTTATTTTTAAATTGTTTTAATTATTTTAAACGTTGAATCTAAAAAAAAACTAAAAAAAAACACTTCACCATTCAAAAATACGTCAACCCATCTCAGTCGACAGTCTCATATTTTCCCTAAATGACGAATAGAGTTGAGTTTTTAGCATAGAATTAGCAAATACACAAAATGTGTTTAACTAGCATCAGTGTTAATGACATGAGAACATTCCAAACTTCTTAATATATATATTTTTTAAATTCTTTTTGCTTTCAGTTTATAATTTGAGCGATAAGTGTGCACTTTCGAAGTGACCTCATCAGTCAAAATCCCTGAATCGCTGAAAGTAAAGAATTTTTTATTTTTTTTTTTAATGACAGGACTTCATTTTCTTCTTCACACGGTCGTCAGGAAAATCTAACGGTGCGACTTCCTGCTCCTTGTGGAATGCTCCGAATATTTCATAAGGGTGGATGTGTTCGGGTAACAGGGTCGAACTGAAATGTACATTTTTCATAAGTAATAATGGACGACTTGATGGGCATTTTAATGTATTTTAAAGTATTTTAATGTGGACTATATTTCAAGTTGTAGTCAGTTATAAGTGGTGTAGAAGTTCAATTAATGTCTTATCTAAAGTTATTTATCTGAAACACGCACATAAGTTATTCTTAAGGACGCTTTATCCATGTATTTTATCTTCACTTTACATAAATATTTGTAAATGTAATATCAGTGCAACACAAATGACACCGAATTCATGGAATCGGCGTTTTCTGCAACTTTAGAAACCAGTTTATAAATTACTTTAACAGTTGTCCCCTTTTGTTGGTTCATTTTTGAGGGGGTTTTTGCATTAAAAAAAATTACAATTACTTTAGTCACTTGGCCTCTTGCAGACTTCTTAATAGGGCTCCTGAATGAATGAATCTTAATTGTGTGATCTGTTTTACGTAAATACTGAACACTCCTCCAGCTGGTCCTTTTCTACCCTCTGTAGCTGTATGATCTCTGGGGTATTTTCTCTTTCTTTTCCCTGACAGTCTTTAGTGCTGAATGAATCTTTACACGCCGCTCCATTAGCAGCGAGTAGTGAAAGGAGCCTATTCACACACTTTATTTTTAATCAGAGTGGGAGGTGAATTGTGCATTGAAGAACACTTAATGTTAGTGCAGTGAAAGCGCCTCGGATCGCAAGGCTATTTTTTCGCGTCGTTACACCGGTTTCTTCCGATGCTCACCGCAAATTAAACGCGATCCTTTTGAAAGGGTGCACAAAACTGTCATATTTACGATTTTCTGTACTTTTTCTCCTCACATAGCATCTTAACATTGGCACTAACGTGGCATGAATAAAAAAAACCTACAGTAGAATGTATCATTCTTTGTCCAGCTTTCGTACCTTTAACGTGCATCTTTTACAGCGAAAGGTCATATACAGGTGCAATCAAAATGATTCGACCCCCATTGCAAATCGTGTTTACTGTCAAAATGGAGAGATTTTCAGCCGTTTGCGATGAACAAATCAAACAAAAGCAATTGAAATAGTTCAACACGACGGATGCTTCAAGTGGTTTCTACAAATTCAACTGAAAATGCAACTTATAAAGATTCCTCCAGTCTCAAAATATTCAAGAGCTTCATGGCGAGCATCTTTAGTACTTAGTAGAGCACCGTTTTGTTGTTATGATCTGCTGCAAAAGAGATGTAGAGCTTCTGGCAGCGTTCCTGAGGAATCTTCTCCCGTTCCTCATGAGCAACGGCCTCCAGTTCAGTAATATTCTTGGGTTTGCATCCTGCAACCGCCTTCTTCAAATCCCACCGGAGATTTTCTATGGGGTTCAAGTCGGGTGACTGTGATGGCCCTGTAGAATCTTCCAGGACTTCTTCTGCAACCAAGCCTTGGTGGAATTTGAGGTATGATTGGGATCATTGTCCTGTTGGAAGGTCCAGTGACGCCCAAGCTTCAGCTTCCTCACAGACGGCGTGATGTTTTCTCCGAGGATTTCCTGATACTTCAAGGAATCCATCTCGCCTTCCACACGCTGCAGGTTTCCAGTGCCAGAGGATGCAAAGCAGCCGCAGAGCATCACCGAGCCTCCACCATGCTCGACTGTGGACAGAGTGTTCTTTCTTCATTCTTCTTCCTCCTGACGTACCGCTGATCCATCGAGCCGAAAAGTTCCAGATTTGTTTCATCGCTCCACAGAACAGAATCCCAAAACTTCTGTGGCTTATTGATGTGATTTTGAGGCGACTTTTCTTGTACTTTTGGGTCAGTAGTGGTGAACGTCTTGGAGTTCTGGCATGGAAACCTTCTGCGTTTAGTGCTCACTGAAACCTCAGTGCCTGTTCCCACCAAGTCTTGCTGCAGGTCTCTGCAGTCACTCGAGGGGTTTTCACAACCTGCCTTCTCAGAAATCTGCTTGCAGCCGTTGATAGCTTCCTTTTTCAGCCCCGTCCAGGTATTTCATATATATTCTACCCCTAGCCAGTTCAGGTATTTCACGTGCTCCAGCTCAAGCACACCTGGTGCAAATAATGAAGCCCTTGATTAGTCACATCAGGTGTGTTTGAGACAGCACCTGTTTTGCATGTTTGTGCTGTTGTGAGGAATTCTATTCAGGGGGGTGAATAATTTTGAGACTGGAGAAGTCATTATACGTTGCATTCTCAGTTGAATTTGGGGAAACCACTTGAAGCATCCGTCGTGTTGAACTATTTCAAATGCTTTTGTTTGATGTGTTCATCGCAAACGGCTGAAATTCTGTACATTTTGACAATAAACCTGATTTGCAATGTCGGTTGAATCATTTCGATTGCGACTGTAAAGTGTACCTTTAAAGCTTCACTCTAAATGGTAACTGCATCTGATGTATATATAATTATTATTAAATGCACACTAGCACATTTCCACATTTGAAAGATACATTTTAAAGGTACAAAAATAAAAGTACCACTTTACTTCTGAGAGTGGATTGTGTATTTATTTATATGTGTGTGTGTGTGTGTGTGTGTGTGTGTGTGTGTGTGTGTGTGTGTTAAATAAAGTCAAATGAAGCCCCTTTTTCTTCCCTCCTTTTTTTTTTTGTTGCATGCCCCACACCTGACTGATTCACATCAGTGAGACTCTTTTGTCCCAAATGTGGGACATGTGATGTCTAAAGAGACGCCCAGGCGTGTTGGGGCTTTGTTTAATGGACCTGGTGTTGTGTTCATTGATTTGATATATGTGTAACCCCTTCCTTTTGATCCCTTTCGAATAAATGACAGCAGCCGGTCACAAGTTGAGTTCTCCCGCTTTTATTTAGCCGGCAGAGTTTCTGTGGGATCTGTGAGATCGATAATGGGGGAACAAACACTCAATTAAATATTTCCTCCGCTCCGAGGCACATCTGTCTCTCTCACAACCTGGGTCTCAAACTCAGACTCGGATATATAAAAACGTTACCCACGTTTAAAGAACAGTTTGTCCTTACTTTGAAACAAGTCAGGAGACTCGATTTTATATATAGAAGTAATGAATAAAACAAAAAATGTATCAAATGTAATTCCTCAAACCTGTGAGATCGATAATGGGTTAACAAACAGTCAATGAAATATTTCCTCCGCCATGTGTGGCACATCCTAAAGTGTACAAAATTAAATATTTTCACAACCATATGCTACACAGGACTAGCAAGGCTAGCCTACACATAGAACATGTTAATCTAGACACATTTGGGACATGAAACAAAACAAAAAACACATTTATTAAACATTTATTAATCATATGAGTGCGTGACTCTGATATTATGCAATAAAAGGCTAATTTTTTATCGCTTAAGGAGTGGAGAAAGCTTTAACCTACCACCTCTCTCTCAGACAGGAGAGGAAGTGACGGAAGGTGTGATAAAAACTACCTGAGGCTCCTCCCATTCGCATCTCATTAAAGGAAACATTTATGTTTTTTTATGTCCTCACATCTTTCCTTTATAAAACAGTATCAAAATTAACATTTGAATAATTAGATTTGTGGATAACATTCTCATTAGAAAAAAAAATTCTTTTGGGAAACTTTTGGCAAATAATTACTCTACATTATTAAAAGCATCTGCTGTTTTGTTTCTCTTTAAATACTACAAAACTGTTGAATTCTGGAATCTGATTGGTCAGAAGGTATTGAATCTTCTCCAATAGAAGATCTGACAGGTTTGTAGGGACTTGATCTAAGACTAATAATGCATTTTTTTTAAACAGATAAAAAAAAAACATAATTTAACAAAGGAAATCGTGAATCGTGAAAGATTTCTGTGAGAAGATGTTTAATTAGCACTTTTGGAAGGAGTCTCCAGTGTCAGCACTTTGTAACAGTGAGAGGTGAAGCTGTAACTTGAAGTTTTCCGACACGGGAATGTGATGAGATGAGTCGGAAAATGTCCGATGAGACGATTTCCATTCTGTCGGCCGAATGGAACATCGGTGCATGATGAGATAGGGTTAACTCGTCTTACGTTTTCTTTACAGCCATAGATCGGTGTTTTCCTGACTCGCTGAATCTAACATGCCACCTGACGTCAAAAAAGTGGATAAGTGTTTATTCATTATGTGCGCAGTTCATCGGAGAATGCCGTCATTTAGCGAAAACCTGTTTAGGTATATCTTTCCTGTGATACAACCTAACTCCACTTACCACGGATAAACCTATGTTGAAAGAATGGCATTTACTAAAGTGCTGAGAATATATACAGCGCCCTCCGGTAATATTGGCACTCTTGGTAAATATGAGCAAAGAAGGCTGTGAAAAATTGTCTTCATTGTTGAACCTTTTGATCTTTTGTTTAAAAAATTCACAAAAATACTCTTCTCTCATGGATATCAAACAATTGCAATCAAAACACAGGTTTATATATGTAAAAAAATATTTGTGAAATATAGGTGCGCGACAATTATTGGCACCCTTTTATTCAATACTTTGTGCTACCTCCCTTTACCAAGATAACAGCTCTGAGTCTTCTCCTATAATGCCTGATGAGGTTGGAGAATACATGGTGAGGGATCTGAGAGCGTTCCTCCATACAGAATCTCTCCAGATCCTTCACATTTTGAGGTCCATGCTGGTGGACTCTCCTCTTCAGTTCACCCCACAGGTTTTCTATGGGGTTCAGGTCAGGGGACTGGGATGGTCAGGGCAGGACCTTGATTTTGTGGTCAGTAAACCATTTTTGTGTTGATTCTGATGTATGTTTTGGATCATCGTCCTGCTGGAAGATCCAACCACGGCCCATTTGAAGCTTTCTGTCAGAGGGAGTCAGGTTTTCATTTAATATCTGTTGATATTTGATAGAGTCCATGATGCCATGTATCCTAACAAAATGTGCAGGTCCTCTGGCAGAAAAACAGCCCCAAAACATTAAAGATCCTCCTCCATATTTAACCGTGGACATGAGGTACTTTTCCATATGGCTACCTCTCTGTGTGCACCAAAACCACCTCTGGTGTTTATTACCAAAAAGCTCTATTTTGGTTTCATCTGACCGTAGAACCCGATCCCATTTGAAGTTCCAGTCGTGTCTGCACACTGAAGACACTCGAGTTTGTTTTTGGATGAGAGTAGAGGCTTTTTTCTTGAAACCCTTCCAAACAACTTGTGGTGATGTCGGTGACTTCAGATTGTAGTTCTGTAGACTTTCTGACCCCAAGACACAACTAATTTCTGCAATTCTCCAGCTGTGATCCTTGGAGATTTTTTGTCCACTCGAACCGTCCTCTTCACAGTATGTAGAGACGATATCGACACGTGTCTAATTCCAGGTCGATTCATAACATTTCCAGTTGACTGGAACGTCTTAATTATTGCCCTGATGGTGGAAATGGGCATTTTCAATGCTTGTGCTATTTTCTTATAGCCACGCCCCATTTTGTGAAGCTCAACAACCTTTTGCCGCACATCACAGCTTTATTCCTTGGTCTTACCCATTGTTATGAATGATTAAGGGAATTTGGCCTATGTGTTACCTCATATTTACACCGCTGTGAAACAGGAAGTCAAGGTTGAACAATTTCCTGTTTCTAGTCACCCAGGTGTACTAAAAAAATTTTAAATATCAATGGGAATATACTTCATATATATTTTTCTCATATGAATTCATTATTATGAATAATTGTTGTATACCTATATTTAACAAGGATTTATTTTTTGATTAACCTGTGTTGTGTTTGCAATTGTTTGATATCAATGAGAGCTTTATTACCATGGGTGCCATGGGCACTATATATATATATATATATATATATATATATATATATATATATATATATATATATATATATATATATATATATATATATATACACATACATATATGTATATATATACATATATGTATATATGTGTGTGTGTGTGTGTGTGTGTAGTGCTTTTGAATGTATTTAATTGATTTCATAAATAAAAAAGGTAACCCTTACATTCAGAGGGAATTGAATTTCTCTTACAACGCCTGTTTTTTTTTTTCTTTGCATCCACTTGCATCTTTCCATGCTCTTGTTTTACTCTCTGTATTGACTTACTACTCCACCTTGTCTAGCTTGACCTTCTATTATAAGTTGCTTAGAAACCTGGGAGAAAAGATTGAGATGCTTCATCCAAGCCTTTGTATCTTGTCTCTTTCATGCTGTTTTTGTCAGCCTCCATCCTGCCTTGCACGGGCACCGTAATAGCGGAAAGTCTCCTCGTTTTCATTGTAAGAACCCATCCCACTGGTGTGTCACCACCTCAGCTCGTAGACTGTTAATTTATTTTCCACTTCATATCTATCCTCTTCTTCTTTTTCTTCTTCTTCTAATTCTGGAGCTTTTAAATTTTTTTGCATGTATTAAATGAACACATTTTAACCATGCTTTTATAGGTTAGACCCTTCCCCAATCATATGTGCACCTCTAATAAAAGGGGGGGGAGAAAGCCCGCATCCAGAGTGACAAACAGCATGTGGAGTCAACAATCATGTTTTGATTTGCACCTGTTGTGGTGTCAGCGAGAGGAGAGGAACATGCAGCGTGCTGATCTTTCTCTCATTAATGAGCTCCGTTTGTTGAATGGCTCCTCCAGCCGGTGCCGTCTTTTTCATCCTGCGGCCTGCCCTGCCTTTTGTGCTCACCTCCCAGCTCACCTAAAAGAGATAGCATTATACGGACATTCAATTAAAGTCTTTGGGGACGGAAAGAAAAAAATAAAGAAAGAAAGCTAGGCGGAGGAGCTAGAAGAAAGCCAGGAAGAAAGGCTCATTCTTCCAGGCCTGGAAATGATTCTTAATTAGGAGATATGTTTAGATGTTTAATGAAGGAGATGCTAAGGATAACAGCATCAAGGCGGCGCTTAACAAACACTCAGGTTATCCCGAAAGGAGCAAAGCTAAAATGTGAGAAATGTTTTTCAAATGGTGTATTTAAGGCTGCATAATTATGGCTTTTAGAGAGCGGCCAGCACGGGTGACTCGGACACGTCGAATACCTGGTCGCGCACTACTAAGCTCGGGCCGGTGAGCCGGAATTCCCTCTTTCATTCCCGTCACGGCATCAAAGTACTCATCAATGATTTGTACCTTAATGAGGCTGATAAGTTAATTAAAATACATTCCAGCAATAATGAGATCATTAGTAAATCTTTAGATTCGTCTAATCAGGTTGCTTGCATCACAGCACTAATGATTTTGACAATCATGTAGACACGGGCTACTTTCTTACTGCAATACTGGAAATATGAGGCAACTTAAAGGAAGAACATTTCATGTGTTTATATTGAAACATTCATCATTCCTGTGAGAAGTTAGTGGTTGACGTCACAGGAGGACGTTGCTGTAGGTGGTGCAGATACAATAGGAAAAAATATTTCACTGATCTCAAACCTAAGGGATAACGGCAAGGTTTTATGTCCAAGTCCGAAAAGACGGCTAGAGAACTCCGGGGTAGTGGTGCAAACATTGGACTCAGAGTCCCAGAATGCAATGTATGAATGCAATACAGTATGACAGAGTTGCAATGATTGACAGCAGAATCTAGCTGGGCTAGACAGTGATAAACAAAATGACGAGCGCTTCATCAGCGTAAATGTTGTATATCTAATAAGGAATGTTGTAAGCTAATAAGGAACGGTGAGCTCCTGGTTATAATGGTTCAGACTCAACTTCAGGTCGGCAGCTTGGTATGATTTAAGTGGGGGCCCAATTAGGATTTCACCAAAAGATTCAGAACAAGCCTCGTTGACTTCGTTTCCGCCATTTTCTTTTGCTTTTAACAAAATGAACACAACATGTCTTCTTGCACACGCAAGTGTTGTCTGCATACCATGCAAAGTAGTTCAACATTATACTAAAATACAGAAAATACAGAAAACTTGGGTTGTCACGATACCATAAACATATCTTATGATACTATACCAGCTGAAGAATCGCGATGCCAATTAGTATCACGATACCATGCAATTCAAGTCTACAAAATGAACCAAACTGACAGAAATACATAGATATGAATAAAAATCTGACGCTTCGAATTTTCCTCGGAATACTTTGTTAACCAGAACGAATAACTGGCTGCTGGAAGAACTCAAGAACAATCATATAATTGGAAAGAAACTAATTCAGTTTGCCACATATTTCATCTACTGTTGCATACAATGAAACAAACTCCAAAAAAGATAAAAAATACAATTGGGAACGTTAGCTCGCTTACAATCAAACACGGCTAATTTTAGTATTTACGCTCAGCAGTTAGCATAATGTTAGCTCGCTTTGGCTAATTTTGGTATTTACAAACTGTGGTCAGCCTAACGCTAGCTCACGTTGGCTAATTGAAGTATTTACACACCGCGGTTAGCATAACGTTAGCTCGCTTCGGCTAATTTTAGTATTTACAAACAGCGCTTAGCATAATGCTAGCTCATGTTGACTACTCGAAGTATTTACACACCGCGGTTAGCATAACTTTAGCTCGCTTCGGCTAATTTTAGTATTTACAAACAGCGGTTAGCACAATGCTAGCTCATGTTGGCTAATTTAAGTATTTACACACCGCGGTTAGCATAACTTTAGCTCGCTTCGGCTAATTTTAGTATTTACAAACAGCGGTTAGCACAATGCTAGCTCATGTTGGCTAATTTAAGTATTTACAAACAGCGGTTAGCACAATGCTAGCTCATGTTGGCTAATTTAAGTATTTACACACCGCGGTTAGCATAACTTTAGCTCGCTTCGGCTAATTTTAGTATTTACAAACAGCGGTTAGCACAATGCTAGCTCATGTTGGCTAATTTAAGTATTTACACACCGCGGTTAGCATAACTTTAGATCGCTTCGGCTAATTTTAGTATTTACAAACAGCGGTTAGCATAATGCTAGCTTGCTTACTAGCAAACAGTAAATCTTAAAGAATCTAGCTTAAATGACATGTCACTAACCTTAGTGTATTCTGCAAAAGCAATGAGATGTGACGTTTTAGCGAAAATTGCCGCACATACGACATTACTTACGGTACTACTGTATTGATGAAAAAAAAAACAGCGGCATCAGTGGTATTTTGAAGCTTTTATATCGCGATACTACCGTAATACCATAGTGCAACTCTACAGAAAACAGCATGAGGTCAGCCATCTTGGAACTGTAACAGCGTTTTCACATTTATGGCATTTCAGACCTCAAGAGGCCTCGCATAATCGTGGAAGTTAGCCACATCCATTGCGTATGACTCGTTAGTTTCACTTGTCATGATTTATTTATATTACAGCCTCAAAAACTTGTGCCATCATCAGTTCTCCATCATCTTGGGCAGACATGGCTCAACAGTTAAGCCTCTGAGTTATTGATCAGAAGGTCAGGGGTACAAGCCCCAGAACCACCAAGCTGCCATTGTTGTGCCCTAAACCCTATGTACTCCAGGGGTTCACCCTGTATCACCCCTGCTTCCTCTCAAACTGGCATATCCGAAAAATAATAATTTCACTGTTCTGTAATGTATATGTGACAAATAAAGGCTTCATCTCCACCCCCTTATTATACTAAACTACAGAAAACAGCATCACGCTGACGTCCGCCATCTTGGAATTGCAGCAATCACGTGTCAGCCATGTCACGTGATCTTCACAAAACAGCGTTCGCAGACGTATCCGCTCGATTTGAGAAGATGTGGTTTCCGTCACAGAAAACGCACGTGAACTTCAGATGTGAAGCATCGCACATCGGTTGGCTATACGTGTGTTTTAAAAACACTTCGCTTTCACGTGTAGCGCACGTGTGCGATCCAATTTTGCACCCGTGATGTCACTTTTTCACGCGTGGAAAAAAAGGTTGCAATGCACTTTGATCACGCGTGAAGTGAAATGTAAGCTGATCATTTTTCCTTACGGGTTTGGTGGCCGAAACTCCGTCGTTTTAATCCGAACACAAAGGCAAAACAGAGAAGAAATGACGTTTAAAAATTTGACGTGATTTCGGTCAACACAGATAGATGAGACAGATGTTTACCACATTCTACAAGAACCTTCAGTCAACTTTATTTGTTCTATTGGAACAACAATGCTTACATAATCCCTCTCTTTAAATCCCTCACACACACACACACACACGCACACACACACACACACACACACATACTCTACAGTACACAGTGCTTTCTTTTTTTTTTTTTTAGGGGCGGTTTCGTTTCTTCGTTCTCTTTTTCAGCTGTCCTACTAGAGTTACAGGGCCGTTTCTAACTTGGTGCCCGTCCCGGCAGCGTGGAGGCTCGTCCACATGACCGTTGATTCATGAGGACGCCCACAGAGCTGTCATTTCCAGGGCAGGTGTCGAGAAACTGGCCGGGCGCCTGAGCAAAGAAAAAGATTCTGACCTCATCCTAAAATACTGTAAGATGATGGCCGGCCGGTCACAGGACCCAAACTAGTGACATAAAAGGGCTTTTCGAGATACAGAAATGAAACCCGATCAAGTCCAAGCAGAAGTCGCAGCCATGCTGGAGTCTCACGAAGGGCATCGTGAATGGTAGAGAAGGCGGCCATGTGTCCGGCTTTTGTTTCCACTATGGGTTTATTTAAGCAGCCGGAATAAAGAACCTGAAATGAGAACAAATATACATTAAATGGTCGTCTTTCAACGATTAACATGCTTCTTTTTTTTGGCATCGCCATCAGATTATTATGTCTTAACAAATATCTTAAAGTGGATTATTTAGATTGACTTCTTTCCAAACCGACCACAAGAGCACACGAAGAAAACCACAGGAGGCTGGGGCTGATTTCTTCCTAACCCAGACTGTACATTCATGCAGCCTGTCACTGACTACGTTTACACGCACATCAAAGGTCTATATTCGGGTTGCAGACATATTCCTAATACGATGTTTATATGCGTACAGTCATCGGAATATTCCTGTATACATGGTTGCTTGAGTTGACATTCCGAAATACCGAGTCTACAGCTAAGCAGCTGTTAGCACCCACGATTCCTTTGCGGTCTGAGCGTGTGCATGTATCTCCTTTCAGTGGATTTTCTGAATATAGTGTTTACATGCAACACATTTCCGATTAAAGCAGGCATATTCGAGAGGTCAGAATTTTGTGGAATCAGAATATTGTCTTCGGGTTTCGGCATTCAGACATGACTCGATAGTAATCAGAATATTGCCAAATTCCGATTAATATTGGAATATTGATGTGCATGTAAACGTAGTGAGTGACATCTGTGTCAGGTGATTACACGGAGGGACACGCCCCCTAGGTTTGATTTGTATTAGCATTGATATTTTTCACGCACGTCTATAAAACGTCATGAGCAGAAATACAGTCGCAGGTGTAAGGAACGTGAACGAGGTGGATGGCTCGCTCTGACTGCTTCTTTTTTCTTTTTCTTTTTTCTTTTGCTTCCTAAAATGCATTTGGAGGAGAAAATAAAAGTAGATTCGAAGACTAAACACACAGCGAACGATAAAATCTGATACATATTTACACAAAGGGACTTTTGGTGTGAATGAAAGGGTTACAACCTTTAGCAAGCTAAACGTATTTGTTGTTGTTGTTGTTTTACAAAGCTTGTAATTGCCTCGCACCGCCAGGATTAGAGGTTTGAATCCCGCCTCCGCCCAGTGTGCGTGGAGTTTGCATGTTCTTCCTGTGCTTTTGGGGTTTCCTCCAGGTACACTGGTTTCCTCCTCCAGTCCAAATACATGCGTTGTAGGCTGACTGGCATTTCCAAATCATCCATAGTGTGTGTGCTTGTGCCCTGAAATGTGTCGGAACCACATCCAGGGTGTCCCCCGGCTTGTGCACCGAGATCCCTGGGATAGGCTCCAGACTCCACATGACCCTGCGTAGGATAAGCGGTATGGAAAATGGATGATAAGTTGATGCAACTTCCAGTAGCTTCTTCCTGTATAATGCTAAATTTCAGTCAAATTCACTATTCTCTGCATTTTACTAAGATGCTGCATTCAGGAATTCCTTGGCATGCAGAATCGGATCTGGCTTAAGCATGCACAGGTGCATTGTGGGTTTGTTTTGTTTGTTTTTTTTCCCCCTGCAGCATATTTCTGAGCGGAACAAACCTGTTATGCTCTCAGTGCTCAGTGTCTGAGGTGCTACACCGTAAGTGGGCAAATTCCTCAGGTTTGTTAAGTAATTTGGTCCGCGATATTTCCACCATGATTATAGTTTTTGGCTTCGTGCCCTCAGCCGAGCCACCAGGTCTCCACGTGGGAACGGTTATCCGAAACGAGGAAAGGGAACGAGCATGGGCGTCACTAGGCCCTTCATTAATGCAGTTTACATAATGTTGCTAGAGCAAACCAGGACAGTTTTCCATCCCCTGTAATAAGTTTTCGCTGCGTTCACCTCTCATCAAACTATAATTGTTTTCTTCCAGAGAAAATGGAGCGATTAACACCCATGAACGTGTACTTTAGAAAACGATCATGACACAGAGAGCAAATATCGTTTTGTATTAAATAATGACCCAGGAGTGGATCGTGCCCTACATTTATTAACCTCAGAGTAAAGGGATTTGTGATTTTTGATGTCACTGAATTATAGAACTGACAAATTGATAGATTCATGTAGTTGCTGTTGTTTTTCTTAATAAATAGAAATAAAAAATTATTTACTATAGAACAGATTAAACATATTACCAATCTAGACAATTACATGAATACAAGATTTGTCTATATTCCTAATGAATATTAATGAATATTAGCTGGTCAGTTTAAATGATTTGAAATGAAATCAATTTTCAGTACTTGTACATGTGACTCAGTACATGTGGCTAAAAAGCTCAAATGAACTAGATAACATGAACAAAATTTTGACATTTATATTTCAATGTAGATGGATATACGACATTTTTTTTCTTGTCGCATAGGAGTAGGTCTGCAAATGAGCAGCAGCCCGGTGAGAACGTGGACAGCCTCTTACACACAATACCACTGTTCCTATCTGTAGTGTCAGGCTTGTACAAATACAAACACCTCCAAAAACTGACTAGTGACCTTCCCCAAGCAGTGGCATACAAAGATGCTGTGTGTGATGCTCTAAAGCAGAAACGCAGTGATCCCACTGCTGCATATATATATACACATATATATATATATATATATATATATATATATATATATATATATATATATATATATATATATATATATATATATATATATATACATATATACATATATGCATGCCAGAGCAAAGTGTGAAGTAAATCTCATTGTAGTTGAGAGCAACTTTCTGGCCAGAGACAGAAGACAAAAAGAATGGATGATTTTACATTTACATTTACATTTATTCACTTAGCGGATGCTTTTATCCAAAGCGACTTACAAATGAGGAAATACAAGCAAAGCGATATATCAAGCAGAGAACAATACAGGTAGTGCTACCATACAAGATTTATTAATTGAGTTCCAGAAGAAGCAAAGTGCGCAGAGTAGAGGTATAAGTGCCAGAGTAATTTTTATTTATTTATTTATTTATTTTATTGGTTGGTTAGGTGCTCACGGAAGAGGTGGGTCTTTTTTTTTTTTTGAAGATGGTGAGAGATTCTGTGGTCCGGATTGAGGTTGGAAGTTCATTCCACCACTGAGGAACAGTTAGTGTGAAGGTTCTGGAAAGGGACCTTGAGCCACACTGAGTAGGTACTACCAAGCGTCAGTCGTTGATTGAGCGCAGATTGCATGAGGGAACGTAAGCCTTCAGGAGAGAGTTGAGGTAGGAGGGTGCTGTTCCAGACAAGGTCTTGTAGGTGAGCATCAAGGCCTTGAATGTGATCCAGGTGGATACAGGAAGCCAGTGGAGGGAGATGAAGAGGGGTGTGACATGGGTCCTTTTTTTGGCTGGTTGAAGACGAGGCGCGCTGCAGCATTCTGAATCATCTGAAGGGGTTTGATGGAGCTGGCTGGGAGGCCCAAGAGTAGTGAGTTACAGTAGTCCAGTTTTCAGATAACAAGAGCCTGGACTAGTATCTGTGTAGCCTGTTCGGTGAGGTAGGGTCATTATTTTCTTGATGTTGTTCAAGATGAACCTACAGGACCATGCAGTTGTTGAGATGTGGCCTGTAAAGATCATGGCGTCATCAAGAATCACTCCAAGGTCCCTGGCCGTCATGGTTGGCTTGAGTGTGGTTGAGTCGAGCTGTACAGTGAGGTTGTGGTTGATTGAGGGACAGGCTGGGATGACCAGAAGCTCGGGAAGCCAGGTTGAGCTTAAGGTGGCGTTCCCTCATCCAGACCGAGATGTCTGACAGGCAAGCAGAGATACATGCAGAGACGGATGGATCGTCAGGCTGGATGGACAAATAGAGCATGGTGTCATCAGCATAGCAATGATATGAGAAGCCATGAGACTCAATCACCTGCCCTAGAGATGTAGTGTTGATAGAAAAGAGCAGTGGACCCAGAACTGACCCCTGTGGAACGCCAGTTGTGAGTTGCTGAGTTTCAGAAATACCTCCCCTCCATGATACCTTGAAGGATCTGTCTGAGAGACAGGATTCCACCCAGTACAGAGCAGTTCCGGTGATGCCCAGGCTGGAGAGAGTTGACAGGAGGATCTGATGGTTCACAGTGTCGAAAGCAGCAGAGAGGTTGAGTAGGCTGAGGACAGATGATCTAGAGGTTGCTCTTGCTAGTTGTAAGGCTTCAGTGACAGAAAGCAGAGCAGTCTCCGTGGAGTGATTGCTCTTGAAGCCAGACTCTTTCAAGAGTTTTGGAAAAAAAAGGGGGGGAGGGAAACAAGTCTGTAGTTGTCAACCACAGCAGGGTTAAGTGATGTTTTTTTAAGCAGTGGGGTAACCTGGGCCTGCTTAAATGAGGTAGGGTATGTGCCAGTAGAGAGGGATGTGTTAAAGATGTGTGTGAGTGCAGGTAATAGTGTGGGAGAGATGGACTGAAGAAGGTTAGAAGGGATAGGGTCAAGAGGACAGGTTGTGGGACGGATAGAGAGGAGGAGTTTAGAGACACTGAGAGGGGAGAGAAGGAAGTCATTTGGGAGTTACATGGAGGAGGAGCCGGTCTATGCATGTCTGGGGTGGAGAACTGGGTCTTGATTGATGTAACCGTGTTTGAAAAGAAAGTGGCAAAGTCATCTGCAGTGAGAGAGGTAGGGGAAGGGGGAGGAGGGGGACAGAGAAGAGAAGAAAAGGTTTTGAAGAGAGTGCGGATGTTGGGAGAACTGCCAATCTTCTCTTGGTAGTATGTGGCTTTAGCAATGGAGATTCTATTGGAAAAAGAGGAGAGAAGTGTTTGGTTGTTGTCAAAACAGCTTGTGGTGTGCATAGGGGAACCCACACTGTTGCCGAACAACTCAAAACAAAGTTACTACATTAAATCCATGTCTGGATAGAATGGTAATGAATTGGAGCACTGTTTTTCTGCTGTAAATGCAGCATTCCTTCAAGGTATTCAAGCATGTCATCCAATATCTGTAAAACGTCCTGTCTGAGCAACATTTAGCAGAACTGGCACACCTCTACAACATTGATCTAAAGTCAGAGGAAGTCGTGCTAGGAAGGCACATTAAAAGCAAGCTGGTGCTGCTACAAAGGACATGATTTCGGGTTTATAACCTGCTGGATTCTGACATCACTGAAATCTGTCATCCAGGTTGGATGTCACTGTAGCCGTACGTGCAAGAGGTCTTTCGGCACTCTTTGTCATCTCCGCAACCAGCTAAGGAGAACAATGGGTCAGAGCAGGCTCCGTCAACTGGCCGTTATGGTGATCGAGAAAGATGGCCATAGATTTGCTACTCGTAAGGAGAGAAGAAACAAGTTGATGCTCCGCATGAAAGACCAGATAACTGGGCTGCAAATAAAAAAAACCTTTGTCCCTGCTACTCACAGGCTGCTTCATTTTTGCTTGTTTTTCATTCCTTCTGATAGTGAATCACCACCCACACATAGTTTAATCCACTGTCCAGCCTCATACCTGTGTGTGTGTGTGTGGAATGAACCAGATAGCCTTGTATTTGGCTCAGTCAGTACTCCCATATATGCAATAAAGTGAAATACAATGGAATAGTGGATTGCAATAAGGTTAGTATACAACCCTACAATAGAAGTCAAACAATATATATATATATATATATATATATATATATATATATATATATATATATATATATATATATATATATATATAATTTTAATCATACCCTCATTGGAGGCTGAGCCCCCCTAAAATGAAAATCCTAGAACTGCCCCAGGGAACGAGGAGACCACACAAGGCAGCACTCAGGGCACTGAATCACCTTTGCGAATTAACTGCAACCCATATCCTGGAAAATTTTAATCATGAGAGCTCACTATTATGATCCCTTCTCGGCCACTCTATATCCTCTCTCACTCACACACACACACACACACACACACAAAAACACACACACACACATGCACGCACACACCAAGGTCCGGCTGAAGGCACAGTGGTTTAAGTGCAAGATTCTCAAGATTCCCGGCAACATAGCAGCAATGCTTTAGAGAGTTTCTGGAGCTTGTTATGGAAGATGCCTGGGATGGTTCCTCGAGTGTATATTTTCATTTAGTCTGAATGCCTGGCACACTCTCATCATAAACAGAAGCCTAGGTAGGCATAGATAGAATAGTCCTTCGTACTCTGTGTGATGAAAGAAACCATTCATTAACTTAGCTCATTTACATAGCTGAGGGGCAACTTCACCAATTAATGCGACGTAGCTGGAGATCTGTCTTCAGAGCCAATGGGAGAGCTCCTCTCATCTGTGGGACCAGATCCCAAAACTTGGGTAAAAAGAACAATCTCTGTGAGTGATCCTGGATCAAAATGAATGCATTGGCATGTGTATTTTACTGATTATAATCCCAATCACTGCATATATATTCCTCACAAAGTCCTTTTTATTATAAAACCTTCTACACACACACACACACAAAAATACATTATGCTAGGATTAAAGCAGTTGACATGCAGTTATAGGAAAATAATCAACAATGGGGTGGTGGGATGATTACAGCAGTGTTACTGTCACCACCTTGAAGTTGATTATCTGTCTAAAACAGCCTGCCCTGGAATGTTTTATTCCTCTTATACCGCAACCACAGAAACAAAACAAATGCAAAAGCGCTTTGTAGCATTTCTAAATAAATGTCAAAACATGCCGATCGTTATTGTTCTTTTGCATTGTCAGAGACTCGCTAAAGCCCGGTCTCGCTGTCAAAGCAGATCTCGCCTTGAGTCCAGCTTGTGTATGCCATTCTCACCGTGTCTGTCATGCACCTTGTTTCCAAGTATGGTCACTATGAGCGAGCTGTCACTGGGGGCCTTTGTGTGAAATTAATGGCCGACAGAGAAGGGCAAAAAAGTCAGGACAGCTGCCTCTGTCACCACCCAGGAGAGGGGTCACTCCGACTCCTCCACCAACCTCAACTCAGCCCCCCTAAACACGTCTTTCTGCTCATCTGATTTAGCTCTCAGGGGCTTTGTGTAATAATTTCATAAGAATTTCACATAAATTCTATTTATTGGTGCACCACCGCTACCACCACACCGCCACCACTTTAGCTCCTGTTCTTGTTCACGAGTCCCGTTCTGTACTTTTGGGAGCCTTTTGGAGGAGCATGTAAAATGAGATGTCTGTCCAGCGGACGTGTCTTCACTCCACCCAAACAGCTTTTCACGTTCAGCAATCCGTAACGGCAACAAAGTCCTGCGAACATGCGAAAAGAGCAGTAGAAGATTTACCACATCTGTCCACACTGAGCCCTATAAATACACCGCAAGTATGAGCGGGAGAAATGAGACCACGCTGAAATTCCAAGCCGTTCAGGGTTTTCTTCTTTTCACCGATCATAAACTTTCTTTTTTGATCCATTATTTGTTTTATGTTGTTGTTGTTCTTGTTGTTTCTTCTATAGACGCCTGGCTGACAAATATCTCTGTCATTCCAAAGCACTTTCTCCGTTAAAGCCGGTTTGTGGCAGTTTGTCAAACATTTTGTCAATGTCATTCAGCGTGCTTGGAATTACACTTCACTGCTTTCGTATCAGCACTCGACGGTGCACGTGTGGTCGGTCTTTATGTCAAGAATGAAGCGTTTTCTGAAGATAGATGTGCTGTTTCACAGCTTTAATGGTCCTGCATAATAGAGGTGTTGAAACAAGGATCTCAATGGAAGGTTCAGAAAGCAAGGACATTGCCCATTTAAAGTGTACCAGCTTGTGAGGACACTCAAATCACATTTATATTCAGCCATATTGTCTACAGTACATGACAGACCTGCCTTACTGGCACAAAGACCTCAGTGTTTATGTATATAAAACCGAACGCTTCTAATCATTTTATACGACGTTGCCGTGATAAACAGAGATTCGGAGATTTATATCGCTCTTGCAGTTATTTCAGTGTTTGAGGACGGATCTTTCCGAATCGTTCTTTTCGATAAACCGTACTGATTTATCACTGGCACCCTGTCCAGGGTGTACCCCGCCTTGTGCCCGATGCTCCCTGGAATAGGCTCCAGGCTCCCCCGCGACCCTGAAAAGGAGTAAGCGGTAGAAGATGGATGGATGGATGGATGGGATGGTACTGACTTATCGTTGCAATGTAAACAAAAATTTGAACAATAAACCACTCAAAAGACTGAGGTTTCCCTTATTCCATTCAACTCAGAGCTCTATTCTCATCATTCTACACCTCCTTTTCAATGCATTTTAGAATGCTTTAATGAATTATTCATCTATTAAATTGCTGCCCACTATATGACTGGGTGTGTTAGTTCATGTGACAGGAAAATCCTTTCTGAGAAAAAAACATCAACACATACCATAAATATAGTTTCCTACCATTTACTTTACATCAGTTTTCTAATTTACTTAAGGGTTTCTATTAAACATTGCTGTGATCAACAACAACAACAACAACAACTAAAACCCTTACATCTAGATAACCATTAATACTACAGTGTTTACTGAATTCTCGATTGTGATTGGTCAGACGGTGCATTTTCTGCAACAACAGGCTTATATTAATGCGCTCATTCTATAGTAACCGTTTGTTCACTGGGAATTGTATGGTCTGCGGTTGATATAAATAGATTTTTAAAACATGCATAATTGTTGATTTGGTGACGCTTTCTGTATGTTTTCGGGAATATTTACAGAGGGAGACTGCAGTGCTTCAGCGTAAAAACGTCTTCAGGAGAAAGAGCTTTGCCGTTTCCATTCTAATTAACTTCGAGATAGAGAGAGAAGAAATAACGGCGGGTGGGAGAACGACTGTTTATAGATGCTGTAATGTAAGTGATAACAGGAGCTGTTATGTGGATGTTCCATGTCATTAAATGTAATAATAAATGGGTTAAAAGTATGACGTGCTATTTGTAATGTAATGTTTGTGAATTTGTTGTGGTATAAGAGGAATAAAATAAAATAAAATAAAAAACGTGTGCTGCATGGTGGTAAGAGTATCTGTAACAGAATGTTCCTCAGTATTTTATTCCTTACATAGCTGTCCTTCAGACCACCACCTACTTTGTTTGAACAGTAATGTCCAGAATGGTGCGGTCATTGAGGAATGTGACAGCATTTCATTTCATAAGCATGGCTGTTCTTACAGTTAGCAAATATCCACCTTTATATAACGACTTTGCAAGTCTTCATTGGGTATCTTCCCCCTTCTTCAGCCCCCTCCGCGCTTCCTTTACCTCATCAGCTCCCACAAAGCTGTCAATCCCCCCCTTCAGCTGTCCCCCAGATCACAGCGCAGGCTGCTGATGGATGGCACATGACCATGACACCAGCCTGCTCGCCTTTGTTGGAAGTAAGCATGTGTTGTTACAAGTGGCCTGCCCTAATTTTAACCGCTAATGGGCTTCGGCCCTGCCTGGATCCAGGTCCTTGCCAGAAATAGGCCAGTCATGTGTTTGACGAGGATTCGGGATATCCTTCGAAGACATATTTGAAAAGAAATGGGATTTATTTATTTTTTTCGCTTAAATGTGACATTCTCTGTGGTTCCTACCCTTCAGTGTCCTAGTCTCTGCCTTGCAACTCGCAAACTCCAGTGCCGTCTTCACCCCGGGTTATAAATGAACCTCGGCCATAGCAGCGGCGCAGGAAGGAATGACCTCAGCGGATCAGATAGCAGGTGACGTGTGGTTGTTGACACTGAGAGGTGATCGGCTGCCCGCCATGTTTCTCACTCCACTCCCTATGGCGATGGCATTACAGATAGTAAATAGACTATGCTGATGAATGTTTATTAAAGAGTGCTTTACCTTCACCCTTTATGCTCCCAACGTATCATTCATAACACAGTGTTTCTCTACTGGGGCCTGTAATTGTGAAATCAATGACAACACATGACAGAAAAGCCAAAAAACACAACAGCAAATCAGAAAACTTGTGAGAGCAAAGCTAAAAACGTGACAGCAAAAACAAAAGCACAAATTCAAAAACTCTACACACACGCCTCAAAAAATCCAGTCAGATTCACACACACACAAATCTAAACAAAAAAACAAAAAAAAAAACAAACAGCTACTGAATAAACAATTTATGCACATTTCACTGTTCACAAATCTAATTACCTTACAAACTGAGATGATCCTCACAAAACAAACATTTCTCAACATTGCTCGCGGTACAAAAACAGAGGGTAGTATTGGTACTGTGTGTAAAGTATACATGCACAAAAATAAATACATTTAAAAAAAGAAAGAAACGTTAGCCATCATCTTGTCGATCATGAGAATTTGGCCAAGAAACCTCATCTACATCACAACTAACGTTCTCCCTGGCCAAACCGTGAAAAAAAAAACCAGCGGGATCTTGGGAAAACTGAGCGGATAATTATGGCGAAGTGAGTTTTCACGTGTGAGATGTGGTTTCATTTGATTTCAGATTAGCACACTGAGTTCTGATTGATGACTCCTGTCATATCACATCAAACCAGTGACTACATTTCCCATCCTGCACAGCGGCCTACAAACATGGCCATCATGGACCGCAATTCCCAGAACACACCTTCATTCTAATCACACACTCCTGCAACCAATCTCACACACAATCACTCGCTCCACAGCATATAGAGACTGGCTCTACACAATGACTTTGCGAAGTATTGCGCTTAGTTGCTTAGTCTCTGTCGTTATTCCAAGCCTTATATCGTGTTTGCTTTTCTGGTCCTTGCCTAGTTTAGCCTGTTTGCCTGATCGTTTGACCCTTTCCTGCCTATACACATTGATTTCTGCCTGATCCTTTGGACTTCTTGTTTGATTAAACTGCCATACCTGCACTTGCTTCCGTCTCAGCCTCCATTACGTAACAACTCCAGTGTTTAGGAATATGAGACAGCTATGTTCCCAAAGAGAACTACTGTCCATCGTCTGTTGAGAAGCATGTACAGAATGCCGCTAAATGAATGAAGCAGAACTGCAAACTATGTGGAATCAATGAGAATGTGTTTGTGAAGGACTATTCTGTGATTATGGGATTTTAGCATAAGGAATCAATTATTTGGCGGATTCGTTCAGTTACAGTGGGCATCCAAATGAGAAAAACTGTAAAAAAAAAAAAAAATCATGCACTGAATTGATTTCGTCAGATGACTGCATCATTCACACAAGTCTGGTTCATATGTCGTGATAGCTCAGTGGTGACATCATTGGGCAATTGACGAGGCGGTTGTAAGGTCAAACCCTAGCCTTTCTTTAGCCTTTAACTGCCCTGTATCCTGCTGCTTTGGATAATAGTGTCAGGTAAAGGTGAGTAGATAGATAAGTAGTAACTAAGTGAAAAACAAAATACCTGAGTGAGGCTAAATTGTTAGGAGAAAGTATCACTTCCACATAGACCACTCTTGTGTTAGCTCAGTGAAGAGTTCTGAAAATGTGAACACAGTATTAATAATAATAATGATAATAATAATAATAATAATAATAATAATAATAAACCCTGTAATATAAACCTGTGATTTGCAGTTTCTACCCTCAGAGCTGCTGTTATGGAAAATAACACCTTCTGACCAATCAGAATAGAGAATTTAACAGCACTGTGATATTTCATTTATCCACTTCCAGATAGAGCAGGTTGCAATAAATATGCTCCTAGCGTTGAAGTACGTATATATTTATTGAAAGAACATACGCTGCTTTTGGTCATTTCTTCTACTGTTGTTATAGACATGGTTCATGAAATGGTTCTGTGTTGTCAGTCATGTCAAATCTCCTCAACTGAACATTGTGCAGGGCTAAAGGTATCATTCCTACTCAAGCATATTAACGCTGCGTTAACACCTTTATTACAGCGACACCCGGCAGCACATCAGTCTTTAAACCTTCAAGGTCTTCCCAGAGTGAAGTACATACAGCACACGTATTCAAATAGCAGTTTAAATGGCTGGCCTTGCCATTCTCAGCAGTAGGAATCAATTAAAATACGCAAAACAAAACCAATGGAAATTGCCTTTAAACACAGAGAATGGCACTTCAGAATTCATATTTAATAGCCTGGTGGACATTTAAAAAAAAATAATAATAATACAAAATAGATAACAACATGCACTGGATAGCAAGAGAAAATCAAATTCTGTAATTAAACATTAGATGCCAAGAGATGTGTGACATTTAGCACATATTTATATTAAAACTGAGAGCCAATCAGTTTTCATTTTGGTAGCTGTGAAACATGAAAAGTTTCTTTATGTAAGAAAAAAAAAATTTGAGACATTTTTTTCTTCCTCCTCTGTTTACTAAAATCAATCAAAGTACATTTTTGACCACTTTTTTTTTTTTTTTGGAAGAGTTTAAATACACTATCAAACTAAGCAAGTTACGTACTGTAGGCTTACACCACAGGGTATTTCTCCTTTTAACGGACTCTCAATTCTGATTGGTCAGAAGATGTTGATTAGTTTTCTATCACAGCAGCTCTGACACCAGTACTCACACTGCAAATCACAGCTTTGTATGAATACACTCGTTTGAATATGTTATCGTGTCTATAGTAACACCTCACACACAGCGTATTCATGGCAAACGCTCTATGTTAATTTGCTGAAGTTTTCTATAATTTTTTATATAAGTTTAATATCATTTTTTTTTTTCGACATTATGGAAGGAGCTCCAGTGTCAGCGCTTTGTAACAATCAGAGGTAAAGCTGGAAAGTCTTCTGGACAACGAATGAAAAGAGAGCGGGGGTGGGGGTGGGGGGGGGGGGGGCTGTTTATAGCTGCTATGAAATAAGTGAGAATAGGAACTTGTTATATGGATACGGTTATATGGATTTAACAGTAACTATGTAACTAATGAAAATGTAACTAAGAATGGATAAAAAAAAAGTGTCTGTCATTCTTGAATAAATAATTGAACTTGGTTTGGTATGTGCTTATGTCAAGGTTAATGGTTTTGAATCATAACATTTGTTTATTCTCTCATTCTGTCCATTTTAATAAAAATATTTATGTACAGTCCCCTCTGAAACTATTGGAACGGCAAGACCAACTCATTTATTTGGGGTACACACCAAAGACATTAGGGTTTGAGATCAAAAGACGGAGATGAGATGAGAGTTTAGGATTCCAGCTTTTATTTCCTGTTATTTACATCTAGATGTGTTAAACAACATAAAACATAGAACTAGAGATGCACCGATGCTAAATTTCTCAGCCGATACCGATAACCGATTATTCCGAGTGATATCGGCCGATACCGATAACCGATAGTTCTTCCCTTTATACCTTCTTATAAATGGATAATAATTAATTCCATAATTCTGAAAGAAATGCAAATAAAAACTTTATTCTCTCCATTTCAACAAGTTGTTTCACAGTAGCTGGTCTCATACACAGAAAACACATCACTCTAATTAACATTAACACATGAACTCGATTCTGAAGATTAAAGATTTCTTGACTTATTGAATGTTATTAATTCATATTAACATTGAATGAAATCTAAAAAAAAAAAACCCTCCTGTTAGTCTCACATTCACTCACCACAAACACAAGCATTTCTACTTCATCTCTGACATCAAACTGGTCATATATAATATCAACATTTTTATATATTAATATTAACTGGATATGAAATATACTACTCTATAAATATATTTTTCTGTGCAATATATAATTTTTTGGCAACCCATCTTCATTAAATCTTTCGACGGTGTACTGGCGCTTTAATTCAGGTTTGTGATACCTTCAACCCTGCCTTGTGGAGGTTGTTAGTGATGTCACAGACTGTTGTTTTGGGGTTTTTCTTCACAGCTCGCACAATGTTTCTCTCATCAGTTGTTGTTTTCCAGAATGGCCGACCCATTCTGTGATCTGTTGCTCAGTACACCAGTGGTTTCTTTATTTTTCAGGACGTTCCAAATTGTTGTATCGACTATGCCCAATGTTGCCCGATTGACTATGCCTCTGATTGATTTTCCCGCTTTTCTCAGCTTCCAAATGGCTTGCTTTTCTCCCATTGACAGCTCTCTGATCTTCATGTTGGCTTATCCTTTTCAACAACAAACACAGTCTTCACAGGTAAAACTGAAGGCTAAAACCAAGACTAGATGTTCAGAGCTATCTATTGTTTAAACAATCAATCTAACAGGACACACCTGGGTAACAAGAATCACCTGTCAGTCACGTGTTCCAGCATTTCGCTCGCCTACAAATACAAAACGTGCTACGTTCGATGTCTTTAGCACGTCTGCATATAAATACCAAGAAATAACAGCTGAAATTCTAAACTCCCTTCTCATATTCACGTTTTGATGTCTTCAGTCTCAAGCAAAAACAAACGAGTTGGCCTTGCCATTTAAACATTGGGTAAGATAGAAATGGTCTGGAAGAAAAATGAAATCACGTCCAATAATCAAATCACTTATTTTCACAGGAATGTTACATCACACTATGCAAGTGAAGGACATTTTTACTCTTTTAACAGCACACTGTAAAAAACTAACTGCTGTAAAAATACAGGCAATTTTATACAGTACAATACGGTTAAACCAACTGTTAAACAGTTTAATTCTGTAAATTCACAGCTACTGATCCATAAATGAAGCACATACTGTAAATTTACAGCATTTGGCAATAAACCTGTTTGTTCCTGAAGATACGGTCTGGCCTCATTTCTCTTCACTTCAACTCTCCTCTTACGGTCTGCGTATACTTTGAGTGCTCATGACATTGTTCGAGGTAAGATTATTTCTTTGTTGTTATTTTATTGTTTCACTCAACTTGTGAAATCTCTTGTAAATTCTCGCACGATATTTTTGACTGTGCGTTTTGGCGTGAATAGCATGTTGCTAACAGACGGTTCTTTTGCAAGTTTCCGCTGTAACTTTTAATCGTGCTCTGCTCTGCTCTAACTGTGCGAAAGTTTGAAGGTTTTAAATCTCACAGTTATAGACGTGGAGAGGGTAAAACTGAGTTTAGTTCTAGATCCTTCACCTCATTTGAGCTAACGTGTCATGTTCAGTTATGTCGGGTGAGGTGTGAGACATCGAAGAGCTTGTACTGACATCTAAAGACGCATATTATGGAGGGTCTTGTTGGGTCTAGGTTGCTCTATTGTAACAAACGTACACCTTCATTTACTCTCTAAGTTTCTAATAATGTTCGTCAACTAACTCGTTCATTTTCTGACTCATTGAAAAGGGTTCGCAGAGTATGTGATCACTAGATTTTACCATGTGCTGTATTTAGTCACTAATATTTTCTTAATGTTTTCCTCTCAGAGCTGGGCAGATTTCATCAGACTTCTTGCCAGATCCAAACTTGGTGTGACGTGTTGGTGGTTTTTTTTTTTTGCCATTTCTTAAGGTAGGTGTGCAACAATTATTGGCACCCTTTTAGTCAATACTTTGTGCTACCTCCTGAGTCTTCTCCAGATCTTTCAAGTTTTGAAGTCCACGCTGGTGGACTCTCCTATTCAGTTCACCACGCAGGTTTTCTATGGCGTTCAGGTCAGGGGACTGGGATGGGCATGGCAGGACCTTGATTTTGTGGTCAGTAAACCATTTTTGTGTTGATTTTGATGTATGTTTTGGATCATTGTCCTACTGGAAGACGACCCATTTGAAGCTTTCTGTCAGAGACAGTCAGCTTTTCATTTCATATCTGTTGATATTTGATAGAGTCCATGATGCCATGTATCCTAACAAAATGTCCAGGTCCTCTAGCAGAAAAACAGCCCCAAAACATTAAAGATCCTCTTCCATATTTAACCGTGGACATGAGGTACTTTTCCATACGGCTACCTCTCTGTGTGCACCAAAACCACCTCTGGTGTTTATTACCAAAAAGCTCTATTCTGGTTTCATCTGACCGTAGAACCCGATCCCATTTGAAGTTCCAGTAGTGTCTGACACACTGAAGACTCTTCAGTCTTTTTTCTTGAAACCCTTGCAAACAACTTGTCAAATAATAAATAAATACAAATAAATACAAATAATATTTGCATTATAGCAGTTTTTATATGGTACAATTATAGCTGAAACCGTTGTTGCAAGTGCTTTACTGTGAAATTACAGTACAACTGTAAAATGGAAAACGTTATCGAAACCGTACAATTACTGTAAATGACTGGAACCATTGCTGCCGGTATTGCACGGTAAATTTACAGGTACATTTTTTACACATTCACTGATTTATAATGAATCCCCACACACACCATTGTGTAAGTTCAGACTCTACATCAAATGACACTTTCACCTTTTCAGAAAGTCAACTATTCAACTGGTCTTATGAAGCATTAATCTCAGGGTTGTCACCTTTTCATGACTCACAACCAGCACTGAGAACTGGCAGGTGGGTTTGTATGATTAGTTTGGCCTTCTGTAAGGCTAGAACTGGTGCAACATCCACGACATAGACAGGTACAATAGCTTAAGAGACAACACAATGGTTTAAAATACTGCGATACCTAACAGAAGACGAGACAAGAGACTATCGTGTACTACAATACAGACAAACAAGAGAGAACCTCATCAAGAATTCCTTTGTAATCTAAACCACTCTAGTGTGTCTCTCTCTACACTGAGAACTCAAAGCAAAGCGATCGCAGTGATGAGTCAAACGTCTGGCCTTGCTCATGAATCTGGTAAACAGAATCCGCCGATTTCAAAGCGGTCTTTGAAACATGCATGTACAGGGTACAGGGTGCCAGCAAAACAAGTAAAAATGCGTCGCTTAAATTAATAGACAACTTTAACTGAATATTGAATTGAATATAAGTAATAAAAAGCACAAATTTGTGTCTTTAATAAAGCCTGGATATATGTTTATAAGAATTCTATCAGGCTGCCGTGCAAGGCGTGTATTTGTGGCCGTGAGGATTGATGCAATACATCTTTACAACGTTTTTCTCCATGTCATTATAGCAGAAAATCATACGCAACGTCACAGGAGTGGCCTCCAACTCGAACCCTGTGGCACAAAAACTCATCAGAAAGTCCAGACTGACATCCAGAATGAGTTTCTGCTCTAGAAAACGAATCGACACCTTCTCACGAGGCAGAATCGAGAATTTATCAGCACCGTGTTAAATGGAATTTTGAATGGATCTTGTGCTGTTGAAGGCATTCGTGTCAAAACATTTGCCATTATTTCGCTGTGGCTGATGAAATATCGAGTGTTACTCAATCTGGCCCATATGCTGAGCGTGTCTAAAGCATGCTGTGGAGAGGATGAATGGAGGCAGTGTGTGTGTGTGTCTGTGTGTGTGTGTGTGTGTGAGAGAGAGAGAGAGAGAGAGAGAGAGAGTGGGTCTGTGAGTGTACTGTATGTGCCACAGTCATAGCCAAACATACAACTGACACCACGCCCGCACTGAGTGAAGAGTTGATCCGATGTGTATGGATTCCCACATTTCTTCCTCAAACAGGGTCAGCAGTTCATCACAATCCAACATCAGCAACAGGTGGGTCATGCTCTCAAGTGACCCACTGAACAGAACAGCTTCAATCCCGGCTAGAAAAATCGTAAAAACAGTCCAAAAAATTTTAATCGGTTCATAGACTACATTTTATATACTGCAGATTGATATTTGGGTTTCTATAATTTCTTCTTTTTTTCATTTATTATTATTATTTTTTTTAAACTTTACCTTCTTCAGTTTCATGTATTGTCGTGCATGTCATAGAGTTTGCGATTTGTCACTAAATAAACTTGACCATTTTTGACCAATCATGTCTGAAATGCAAATGATTAAAGGATGGCAATGTGGACAGAACCTACATGCTACCTAACTAAACATCAAGTTGTGTCCACTACGTACACTATGTACTCTACCGTCTAGGGTATGAATCTCAGAAGGGTGGTATCGTCTCAAATGGAACACTGCCGGTCAAAAGTTTGTGGACACTCGACTGAAATGTTTCTCGTGATGTTAAAAAGCTTTTGATCTGAAGGTGTGTGATTAGACGTGTGAAATCGGCGTCGTAGACAAAAACATAATCGTACCGACGTATTCGTTTCTTTCATTAGAAAAGTAACGTTTTATTTAATCAGACTCGGAGAGAAATATTCCGAAAAGCAGGAGATAAGAGTCCGGCGTCGGTGTGAACTCCTTTAATACTGTTTAAAAATCATCTCGGGGAAATTCCTCAAGAAATCGCTCGAGAAAACGCCGAGAATACATTTCTGGAATATTCTAGGTGAAAAGGGCGTCGACTTTGAAGAGGATAAAATACTAAATTATTTTGATTTATTTTGGAGTAGTTTTGAACTAATAATTCTTTACTACTTTTCTTCCTTATAGCAGCAAGAAGGCACATTGCTCATAGACGTACACTATGTAGCGGACTATGAATACTACCACTCACTGAGATCTCTAACTAACCCTATGTTCACACTAGTGACTGAAAAAACGATCACAGAAATTCTAATGGTTTCCACTACAAATACCATTACAGACCAACAGCTAAAACCATTCAAACCATTACCATTATTGGTCCTTAATGGTATCCACTAGACATAACACGCCACCAATAGAAAGCAACAAAGTAGCAGGAGAGACAAATAGAGACCATTACAATTTCCATTAAAACCAATTCCCATTCCATTTATGAAAACCATTTCAAATTCTATGGGGGTTTCCACTGTTTTTTTTCCAGCAGGGTCCTCTCATCCTGGCATATACTACCGTGTGTAGAGACATTACGAAAGAAAAATAATGCTTGGAAAGAAGTAGCAGAGATTGTTGGTGCCGCTAGTGAGTATATGTTGCTAGTTCAGTTAGCTTGATCTGTCGATGACGCTAGTACAACACATAGCTAGCTAGGTAAATCAAACATAAATAAAGTGGTGCTTATTTTATCATCTAGTGGGTTCTAGGCTGCACAATTTGGCCATGACTGTTTGTTAAAAACGCCCAGAAACAATATTAGCAGTCGCCACATACCTACGGAGACAAACAACAAGCGAAACGCTGCTTGCTAGCATGAATATCCGTAGGGTTACTGGATTAATAGATAGAGTGATTTAAAATAAAAAACTTCCTTTCCTCCCTAATCTTCCTCTTTCATTCAGGATCAGTAGGTTGTCAGTAATCAGGAATATTTTGCCCATATGTTATGCTCTGTGTGTCCAGGACAGGTGTTACGCATGTCCTTCCTAATACAGACACTCTCTGTTTCACGTTTCACACCGAAACCCTGCAGTTGCTCTGGACACCCACCCACACACACATACACACACACACACACACACACACACACACACACAAATGCAGAGATTCACACTCACATCATATCTCTACAATCATCAACAACACAGCCTCAACTGTCCCACAATACATCTAGATGATTTTATAAATAAAAATAATTATTCTAGTGTCACATTTTGAATGGCTAGGTCTCAGTCACTGCAACTTTGTATGGTAATAATATGTTAAATTAAAAATAATAATAAAATAAACTCATGTTGCGTACTAAACAGAAAAGACAGCCTTTATACAGTAGGAGCATGCACATTTTCACGGGGCGATATTGCCCCTGGATCATTTTCAGCTACAAAACGTGAATGCTAAGCTAGGTTTCTAAGCTAGCTAATGCTGAAAGGTAGCAAAACTCTGATAATTGTGCTACACTTTGTCAAGCTTGTCTACTGTTACTTAAAAAAAAAAATCGCTAAGAATATAACAATGACCTTTGAGAACTTAGATACTGAAAACCCACTCATGTTGACTTGCAAGTAATACAAGCTAGCTTACTAGCCATTAGCTAGCCTGCTAGCTTTATAGCCTAGAACAGTGTACAGTAGATAACTGAATTTATCAATGAGATACCTACATTTCTGTTTATTACGTGTGAAATCAAACATTAATCCATCCATCCATCCTTTTTCCATACGGCTTATCCTACACAGGGTCACGGCGGAGCTGGAGCCTATCCCAGTGGACTCGGGGCACAAGGTGGTGGACACCCTGGACGGGGTGCCAATCCATCGCAGGGCACAATCACACACACCCACGGACAATTTGGAAATGCCAATCAGCCGAAAACGCATGTTTTTAGACTGGAGGAGGAAACCAGAGTACCCGGAGGAAACCCCCGAAGCACGGGGAGAACATGCAAACTCCGCACACAGGGAAGTGGCGGGATTCGACCTCCAACCACGGAGGTGCGAGGCAAACGTGTTAACAATCAAACGTTAATATATTGTATCAAATAAAAATGCCTCGCATTACAAAAACGCAGCAAAACAGCCTCTGCAGGAACTAACAAAAGTTTTCTCTACTAAATTGTGTCTGTCTCAATGTACCTGTGCTTTAGAAATTTTTTAGTTATTTTCTTAAGTTATACAGCAAAAATGCTTAGCTGAAATAGCAGAATAAATGAATGGTAAATGGTCTGCACTTATATAGCACATTTTTAACCTTAGCGGTTCTACAAAGTGCTTTACACTAGTTCTCATTCATCCATTCACACACACACACACACCAATGGTAGCAGAGCTGCCATGCAAGGCGCTAACTTGCCATCAGGAGCAACTTGGGGTCCAGTGTCTTGCCCAAGGACACTTCGGCGTCACGTGGGCCGGGAATCGAACCGCCAACCCTATGATTTGATAGGTTGCATTTGATAGTTTCAGTGAAATCTTTGCTAATATTTTTTTTGTTGTTGTTGTTGTTGTTGTTTTTTTTGTAAAGTATCTAGTTTGAAGTCAGGGGTTAATGGTGACGTGAAAGAACCAGCGAGTTGGGTGTATAACTAAATTTACATACTTTTTACATACTTATCCTAGCTAGCAAGGCTTTTACTAAATGCTGTTACATTTCACCAAGAAAATGGCATCAAAAATCTCCAATCAAAACACCCACATGAACTGATTAGCTAGATTAGCTAGCTATAGTTGAGGTCATAAGTTTACATACGCTGTGCAGAATCTGCAAAATGTTAATTTTTTTTTTTAAATAAGAGGGATCATAAAATTAGCATTTTGTTGTTCATTTATTTCTGTCCTGAATAAGCTATTTCACATAACAGATGTTTATATATCGTCCACAAGACTCAATAACAACTGAATTTACACAAATGAACCAGCTCAAAAGTTTACACACGCTCAATTCTTAATACCGTGTGTCGTTACCTGGATGATCAACGACATGATGTGTTTATGTTTTGTGAGAGTTTTTCGTGAGTCCTTTGTTTATCCTGAGCAGTTAAACTGACCACTGTTCTATAGAAAAATCCTCCAGGTCCTGCAAATTCTTTACTTTTCCAGCATCTTCTACAATACATATTTGAGCCCTTTCCAACAGCACCTATATGATATCGAGATCCATCTTTTCATACCGAGGACGATGAAGGGACTCGTACACGACTATTACAAAATGTGCAAACGTTCACTGATGCTCAAGAAGGCAACACGATACATTAAGAACCAGGGGGGTGTAAACTTTTGAACAGGACGTTCGGTGTAAACTGTTAGTATTTTATCATCTGGGAAACATGTAAACATCATATGTTGCTTCTGAAGGGTGCTACTAAATGAAAAGAATAAGATCTTTAAACAAATTAATAACAATGTACACCGATCATCCTGTTCAAAAGTTTACACCCCCTGGCTCTTAATATAGTGTGTTGGTTTCTTGAGCATCCGTGAATGTTTGCACCTTCTGTAGCTTCTGAAGGGCAAGTACTAAATGAAAAAACTAAGATCTTTAAACAAAATAATAACAAAATTTGTCATTTTAAATAAATTGCAGAAAAGTGCAATCAGTTGGATTAGTTTCTGCCAGTAAGCGCTACATATATTAAACGTTTTAACAAAGAAAACTTTCAAACAGTAGTGGGGACATGTCCGAAGTTCTTTCTGTTGCTTTTATGACATCATGCTGATATAATGCATTCACCTTGACAAAATTAGTACTAAAAGTTTTTGTCTAAATACTAAACGTGCATGACTGGACATGTAGCTACTGTGCAGCGGATATTTGACTGAATCTGAGCATGTGTTTAGATTAGTGTTTAGCGAGAGTCGTCTCCTGAGCAGAGGACAGCGTGCAGCCTGTTTTTGTTGAAATATTTCACACCCTTTGCTCAAGTGCACGTTTGCATTCCTCGCTGTTTTCCGACTTGCCTTGACAATGCTTTTGTGTGCTGGTGCTTTCATCCCCTGCGTCCCACCACTCCGCTTCTACCTCGACGAGACGCAGGCAGATTAATAGCAAATGGACGGATAAGGCCAAGTGACACAAAGCCGTGGAGCCCTCAGTTTAGTCTGGAGAAAGAGTGAAAACAGAAGGGAAGTAAAAGCTACACGTGACAGAGAGACTCTCTCATTCTCTTCTCTCCTCGTCTGTCAGACGTGTTGAATGCGCCGCTGTCTCAGCAGCATTAGGTCCTGTTAGCTCTCAACGATTCCTTGTCCTTAAGCTGTTTGGGTGGAAATAGAAACCCTGTCAGGTTACACGGCCTAAAACCCCCCATTGTTTTGGAGCTGTCACATCAGAAATGGAGCGTTATGACAAGCCGTAACTTTATCTGCTAACAGGTGGGATTTGAAAGGAGAACAATATGTATGAAGTGGGATCGCGAACAAACAGTTGCTCGTCCTTTTAACGTGTAATCTTTAAATAAACAAGCCATTAGCGTCTCCTCAGAGGTGTTACACCTATTTATTTTCACCAGCACCTCAAGACACTGCTCAGGCATTAACGCTCTTTATATATATATATATATATATATATATATATATATATATATATATATATATATATATGAACTCCTTTAATACTGTTTAAAAACCATCTCAGGGAAATTCCTCAAGAAGTCGGGTGAGAAAACGGCAAGAACAAATTTCTGGAAATTCTCGGCAAAAAGGGCGTCGACTTTGAAGATGATAAAATATTTAATTATTTTGATTTATTCTGGATTTTTTTTTTTTATCACACCATAATTCCCATAGTTCCATTTGTGTTACTCCAGAGTTTTGATGACTTTATTATTATTATTCTAAAATGTGGAATATATCTATATATATATATATATATATATATATATATATATATATATATATATATATATATACATTTCTATAATATATATATATATATTAATGCGTAGCTGTACGTAGACGTGGTACAAGTACACAAATGTAAAAAATAATGTGGTACGAGTTCAAAGAACATTTTATACTAATTGTCAATTTTACTTGCTAACATGCATGAATTGCTAGCTAGCATGAGCGTGCAAACATTAATCCAGTTTACAACCTTAAATGATCCCTTAAATTAGCTAGCATGTTAATAGCGTCCCTACTTCCCTGAAAATGACTGGAACTGTGTGAATTTCAACCAAGATTTTTAACCAAGTCACATTGGAATCTTTCACCTCACATTACATTATACAGTATGTTTAGAGTTACATTCGGTGTTGTAGAACATCCACGAAACATGAAAGCTCCATCGTTCCCTCACCAGCTGCTCTTTTTTTCTCTTACTAATTAAAAACACAGCTTGTCATGTTACTGAGAAACACGCTCAAACTCCTTCGTCCTGAAGACTTTCCTGTATCTGATACAAAGCGCTGACACCGGAGACTCGTTCCAGAGCTGTTAAATAAACATCATACGGAAAACGTCAACATTTCTACAAATATACGTCTCTCTTTCTTAAATAACACCGTGCTTTAATCCATCTGTAATTAGTCTTAGATTGTGTGACGCGTCAGCTGTATAGAAAACAAATCAGCACCTTCCGACCAATCAGAATGGAGAATTCTATACAGCGCCGTGGTATCAAAGAAAGTATTTCACAGCTAGCTGGTTATAATAAGTGTGAATGATCCAGATGTTCAGCACAGTTATGACTAAACCACTATCGTTGCTTCAAGCAAGCAGAGGATCTCTGTTTTGTCAGTTGGAGTGTAATATAGATTTTAAAGTCCCTAATGATATATAATGCCCTCTGACTCAGGTACCAGTTGCGATGAGACTATTTGACCTCTGACCCCCGCTGTGCGATGGAGAGGCTGTGGCATTTTGAGCCGAGGCACCAGAGCAGCGCTCGCCAGTTGCTTTCTGTGGATATCAGCGTCATAACTAATTTCCTTCTCACGTCGAGGTTTGTAGACACGTCCCGTAGTTTCGCCGCTCAACAGATAAGTTACGCTATGTTGAGCTTTTTCTCTAATGATTCTACCAAATAAAATGTACTGAATCACATAAAACCTATTTGGAAATGTCTTAATATTGATAAGACTGATGGTTTTTCATACCGTTGCTACGTATTTACTGAACATTAAGCGTTCAAGTGTGATCTTTCAGCTCATTATTATGATTTGTTAGAAATACTAAAACAGCCTCGAGGGCTGATTGAGTCGTAGCCTAAACGCGCGGATTACTGATCAGGTTAATGTGTTTTAATGTATTAATGAATCCCTTTCAGGAGTCCATTCATCAATACAATGCTTTACAGCCTGTACCATCGCCATCATTTATTTTCTATAACAGCTGAACATGCTTATTTCGCATTTTTGGAAGCAGTCTCCGGTATCAGACATGGGAAAATTCTCCAAAACACTTTTGGAGTTTACACTTTGTGGTTTCTTGGTAACAAGGCAAGCTCATTTTTTGTCGTATTAAATTTAAGAAACTGAAAGGGGGATGAAAAAAACCCGAGGGTGGTGAGGGAAGGGGGGAGTTTATAGCTGCTGTACGTGAGAAGAGGAGCTGACTTGTTTCAACGTTAATCGTAACTATACACGGATAATAATAAGTATGATGAGTTGTTCATGGATACATTTTGAAAATTGTAATCGTTGGCGAGTTGGGACTCGAGCTTTATCACACCACCCCATCGTTGATTATTTTCCATCGGTTTGGTCATGAAAGTGAGTTTCTTGCGTTTTTCTCTCTCCTAAACCTGTGTTTCTTCAGCATGACACATTGAGAGATGGATAATGAGCTGATCGTTTGAATCAACACCGGTTTAGGAAATACAGCCCCTTCCGAAAATATCGGAACAGCCAGGCCAATTCTATTCTTTTCACTATAAACTGAAGACGTTTGGGTTTGAGATTAAAAGATGAATACGAGACGACCGTTCAGAATTCCAGCGTTCCTTTCCTGATATTTACATCTAGACGTGTTAAAAAGCGTAGAACATGGCACCTTTTGTTTGAACCCACCCATTTTTTCAAGCGATCAAAAATATTGGAACATGGGACAGCTAGGTGTTTCTTTCTGATTGTGATGTCCACGTGGGCTATGGCAACAAAATCTCTGAGGATTGAACCCATATGAAGCATTAACACCTGTTTCATTTGTTTCCTGCTGGATTTTTAAGTGAGCGTTCACCACTGCGACATTATACGGCCTGTGATACATCACTACCATCCATTTTCTATAGTCTGCAAAAAAAACATGTCCAGAAACACACTGCAAGCCATTTTCAGTTGTGTTTTGTGTCTCATTTTACTTGCTTGGAAATTTTCTGATAAATAATAACTCATTAGTAATGTTTTAAACCATTGTTTCTGCAGCATGTTTCAGAGGACTTTCAGGAATTAGATCTCTCCCGATAATGAGTTGATCGTTTATATCAACACTGGTTGACTCAATAAAAACAAGTGCAACAAGTATATGACGTATAACATTTATTTATTTATTTGTTTATTTATTTATTTGTAGTACATTATTACGACACTGTAGACCATCTGCTGTAATACTGAGTAAAAAAAAATAAATGTTTAACCTTTGTATTAAACATTTCACTATATGGCTCAAAGTATGTGGACACCTGACCTTCACACTCACACGTGCTTGTTGAACAATTCATTGGATTTATTTCTCCTTCAGTGATATAATAATGAGTGATAATCATGAGTGAGGATGTCTGGGGTGCAGTCGGCGTTCCAGTTCATCCCAAAGGTGTTCAGTAGGGTTGAGGTCAGGGCTCTGTGCAGGACACTCGAGTTCTTCCATTCCAACCTTAACACTTTACACACCACGTCGTCACTGAGCTCGCTTTGTGCACAGTGGCATCGTCATGCTGGAACCGGTTTGATCCTGGTAGCTCAGTGTTTAAGATGTTGGACTACGGATTGGAAAGTCAGGAGTTCAAATCCCAGCACTGCCAAGCTTCCACTGCTGGGCCCTTGAGCAAGGCCATTAACCCTCAAATGCTCAGTTGTATAAATGAGATAAATGTAAGTCGCTCTAGATAAGGACGTCTACCAAATGTCAATTGTAATGCTTCTCTCTACAAAGAAGTTTTATACATTCCATCTTTGTAGCAAATGTTTGGGGAAGAACCACATGCAGTTCTGGTCATGTGCCCATATATTTTTGACCATGTAGAGCACTTTATGTTTAGTTTAAACTTAAGAAAAATACTAAACGAACTTACTGTATCATACAATCTATCACTAATGTTTTGTACCTTTTTTTTTTTTTGTAATTATTATTCCTTTGCTATTTGAATATTTAGAAAAAGCATGCAACTGCTTTGTGTTTCAAAAATGTGGAATATGGAGGAAAAAGTGAAGCAAATAATTTATGTAGACAATGCTGAACTACTGTGTAACACACAGGCTGCAGTATATGACGCTATAGGCTTTAAGGACGGCGCGCGCTCTTAGATTGGTCGCTTGAGCGCTCGCGCAGTGAGACGTCAAAACGGGGCGAGCAGCGGCGGGGTTTTCTCTCTCTCTCTCTCTCTCTCTCTCTCTCTCTCTCTCACACACACACACACACACACACACACACACACAAACCTGTGTGGTTAGAGGGAGAGAGAGAGATAGTTTGTGTGTGTGTGTGTGTGTGTGTGTGAGAAACAGAGAGAGAGAGAGAGAGACTTCCACACACACCGCGCGCACACTCCACGGAGAGCCACGCGCGCGCCTCTCGGACCGTGGACTCGTATTTATCCCTCGTGTTTATTTCTTCTTTCGTCGCTGCAGAACTTCGTTTATCTCCAATGAAGCGTGATTTGATGCTGTTAAAGTCTTCTACTTGACAACATTGGCTCGTGGGGTTTTTGTTTTTTGTTTTTTTTTTCTTCCGCCATGAGCTGCTTGGATGTCATGTACCAAGTGTACGCGCCGCCTCAGCCTTACTTCACCCCAACTTACAGCCCGTACCATCATCATCCTCATCCTCATCCTCACCACCAGGTACGCTCCACAACGACTAGTTCAACTGGTTCACCATTAAATCCAACTCTACTGTAGTGTGCACGAGCCTTCCGGGTGGTCGATGCAGTAGATAGAAAAGGGTAAATAACAATAAAATAATGGGAATGTTTTAAAAAAAAGAAAGAAACAATATGGCATAATGTAGGAGGGGGAAAACTATCCAGGAATGCAGGAAGTATGTGCAGTGTAACAAAGTAAATTAACTACACTGTATATATATATATATATATATATATATATATATATATATATATATATATATATATATATATATATATATATATATGTGAGTGTGTGTGTGTACATAAAGAAGAAGGTAATTGCAGTGTGCTTCTGTAGATAGTAGATGTAGTAAAAGTTACTTCTAGTACACAAAGTTGCACACAAAGCTGTGCAAGAAAAGTGTTTCTGAAATTGTAGGAACTAAAACCAGTAGATATTCTAAATAGCGGATATATAAACTAAGATAAACTTTTTACTATTTATGTATAAATTATTTATATACACACACACACACACACACACACACACACACACACACATATATATATATATATATATATATATATATATATATATATATATATATATATACACACACACACTCAGTAAAGGTACTCTTGGTCATACCTCAGTAATTTGTATATAGGCATTGTGCAATCTAAGGCAAATTAAATTCAAACTGTTCAACCTTAAGTAACACTTGAATGTTCACATATGTGTATATATTAAAAATTATATATAATAATTGAACCTAAAATTTAGCAGCCTTAAAAAGCAACCTGGCAACCTGGCTTTTTCCCTCTGTGCATTCTGTCACTCTGGTATTTAATCCTCTCACGAGAACCATTTATTTCATTGTTTATTCCACGTTTAATTTCATGTTACACAATTCAGGCATGTGTGTGTGTTGTAGTTGTTGCTGTCGTTTTGGGTTAAGATTAAGGAGAGATCTATTAAAGATGAAACGTAGGTATGTGATCTGAAATCATTCCTTTGCTCTCGGTCACTTCACTGCGCTGTACCTAAAGGCCTGGTTAAAGCTTTTACACTTTCCTGAAAGCTCTCACAGCAAACACACACACGCACATGCGGGTTTGAACGCAGGGCTGGTGTTCATATTTGAAATCGTGCTTGAAAAGTGTCAAATTTCACAGAGCTCACGAAACACGCATGTAGCTGAGTGCAGGAGTTTTGCTTTTACATGAACAGACTACACGAACAGATCTGTGTGGAAATATAAAGTTAATATATAGGTGGGGTTTTTTTTTTTATTTATTTATCCTAACTGTAAAATTTTATAGATGGGTTATAGTGGTTTTAAAGTCATTCATTTTAACGTGTTAAGAATGTAAAGGACTCGTATCCGAGCGGATTTTATAATAGAAATATGAATGAGAATAATATTAAGTGGTAACGTTTGTGTTGTTTCAGAAATTGGCTTTCTATTCCAAAATGCAAGAAGAACCCGTAAGCGGAGGGAACTCGTTCTCCAGCCATCCCGCGCCCACTATAAAGGAGGAGGACTGCGTGCCCGAGAAGGAGCAGCCGCCCGAGGCCGAGTACATCAGCTCACGATGCGTCCTCTTCACCTACTTCCAGGGAGACATCAGTTCAGTGGTGGACGAACACTTCAGCCGTGCCCTGAGCCAAACCACCAGCTACGGCGCTGCCTCATCCAGCGGCAACAAAAGCGCACGAGGGGCCGCGTCCTGGAAAGGTGTGCAATGACGTCCATGCATCGAAGTAACTGTGGAATAACACTCAGGGATATTTTCCTTGACTGAGGAGAGTTTTCGCGGGGGGGGTAAATAAATAATGTAACTGTACGCGAACGCTGCACGATAATAGCTGAAAGCTGAGATGATCCGAATTCTTGTGCATGATAATGACGTTATTATGAGTTGAAATTATACAGGTGATGTAGCTTTACTGCAGTCGATCACGTTTTCATTTGAGTTCAACAGAAAACGGATTTATGATTAACGAGGACCAGAATAGCGCTTCAGTCCACAAAACAAAAATAAAAATAAAAAACAACCACGCGCTTAGTGTTTGCAACGTACTGAATTTTTGACCCGACAGAGTTTTTATGAAACTTTTTATCTATGCATCATCATGACCGTCATCGTTTTGTCTTTATTCTCATCATTCGTAATTAACAATATTATCATAAATGAATAAAACACATATTAATCTGAATGCCGTCCGTCTCACTTCCTCCAGACGGATCGTTCCCAATGAGCCAGCGCAGTTTCCCTCCGTCCTTCTGGAACAGCACGTACCAGCCCTCAGTCACGTCGTCTTTAAGCAGTGCTCTGGGTGCGTCCCACACCGACCTGCCCTTCCCTGCTGACCCGTACTCCAGCACCTCGTTACACAGCCACCTCCACCAGGCAACGCCGGAATCCTGGCACCCGACACACCACCACCACCATCATCCGTACCCACTCGGCGGCCCCATCAGCGCTCAGAGCTCGGCGTATCCTCGGCCGTCGGTGCACGACGTGTACGGGACGCACTTCGACCCGCGGTACAGCTCTCTCCTAGTGCCCTCGGTGCGGCCGCACAGACTGCCCCCGGCCATGGTGCCCGCTCCCGGACCCTCGTCTTGTGACATCAGCAAGAGCGATCCAGCCAGCTCGGCGTGGACCGGAGCTTTCACTGGGACGGGATCCGATATGGGACAGAGCCTCAGCCTGAACGTGGACGCAGGTAAGAAACGATTCACAGACTCTCCGGAGAAAAACATTTCAAAATGATTTCCTTTTTTTTGACATTACGTTATAGAGCTCATCTTCACGCCATTTAACTTGAGAGTATCAAACCACCGTTCTCTGTAAATATGAAGCGCAAAAAAAATGAACGCACCTAACCGAACGCTTAAATCATAAGATCTATCCTTCCTGTCTTATCGCAGTGTTTTAAAGTTTTTCAACCTAATCTCCATTTACTGCTCCTGTGAAGAAGACTCTCGCCATGTTTACGAACTCATGCGTAAGGGCGGTTGTTTAAAATACGCTACGATATACTAAAAATACAACAAGCCCAAAAAATTCTACCGTCAGACCCAAAACAAGATCGGTTTAAGATCGGAGATGAAGTCTCACGGCGTGTTATTGAACTTTCCAGCGCTAACACGATACAGTAAAACTTTCCGGAGGTTTTGTGGTATCCCTGCGCCATGGAGGCCATCCGACCGCACTAACACAAACTCTTCCTTCTGAAAAAGTAGTCCCATCTCTAGATGGACCCAGCATCATTTAGAAATCCATTAAAAGAGCTCTACATAAAATAATCCAATAAATAAAAATCGCATATGTGAATGAACCCGTGTCCATCCTCGTGCTGATTTTTGTGGAGGTTTTGTTTTCGAGATGTTACACCGTTATACGCTGTACTGACGTAGTACTGACGTCACTAATGACTGAATGTGAGTGTGTACTCTGCATATTAAGGAAATTTATACTGCGTATAAAGATGTAGTATTCAAACAGCTCTTAGTCTTGCATTTTTCTCGGAGATTCGGAGTGCAGGGGAATCGTCGTGATGTGTGCATTATCGACGTGATGAATAGAGATGATTCCTTCAACCCCTTGAGACTCGAGACCCTGCGTTCTTTGCGCCGTACGTCACATGTGTCGCAGATGTTTCCGAGACGAAACTACGCAAACGGAATGTACGGTATATGAAGAAATGCATGTTTCGTATTCTCATGATCATTTTCGCAGAAGGTAAAACAATGCCGAAAGGGTTCAAATAATATCGCACAGACATATAAACGTATAGACCTTGCGCAAATCCGCTTTTAGAATCCGGATACGGGTTTAGATTTACATGCTTTATTTTTTTCCCTCACAGACGCTGAGGTATTTATTACGAATACTACGTTTTTTTATATCCCTTCAGACGGCCAGGCCGGGTCTATTGTGTTATTTGACAATGCTTGTTTCTGAGAGAGAGAGAGAGAGCGAGAAAAATCCTATGAATGATCTTTTTCGACCTTTTACGCTTTCGTTTTCACACTTTCTTGCTTCAGCACGCTTGTTTGTTTCCCTCTTCCTTCTCCACTTTTCTTATTATCCTTTTTTTTCTCTCTCTTCTTGTCTTACTTTTTCTCTCAGGTCTGCAAAACCAGGATAAAAGCAAGGACTTGTATTGGTTTTAGTGGCCTGCCTGCCTGCCTGCCTGCCTGCCTGCCTGCCTGCCTGCCCGCTCCAGCCTCGGCTGATCTCTGTCTTTCTGTGCCTTGCGCTTAGGCCAGAGCAGGCTTGTCTTTTTTTTTTTTCCCTTCTTCTTCTTCTTCCCTGTAACAGATTGTGATCTCACTTGCAGCTCGGCGCTACACGCTCTGCAGTGGGGTCATCCTGAGCTGAAATAGCACCACAGTGGATAAACCCCAAGGCTCTGGAAGCCCCTTCCAGAGCGGAGAAACAGAGAGAGAGACAGAGGCGAGTCTCGCTGGAGGAACGGCCTTCCAGAAATACACGCCGGTGGTGTGACCGGCAGCTGTTCTCTCCAAAGCAGACGCACTTCCAAGAGAAATAATAATAAAGATAAATAAATAAAAAAGTAGAACAAGCGCTTCATTCTGGGATGCGTGAGAACCGGATCGTCAGAAGTGTTTCAGAACGTCCTTAACAACAGGGACCACGGCCAGTGTCGAAGACAGGACAGGGTCTTATTTCAACTTTTTTTCGTTCTTTTTTTTTTTTTTTTAATTAGAAACGAGAGACTCCGATGAGAGAGCAGCATTCTCTGTCGTATATTACAGAAGAGACCGGAGGCTATTTGAAGCCACTTGACTCTATCTATATTGCTCTCGACAGCTGTCATCGACAACTGGCTCGGAGCTCAGCGGACACACAATCGCAGCGTCGCTCTGCGCCAGTTCTCCACCTGGGATTTTTTGTTTATTATTTTATTTCATTTTGTAAAAAAAAAAAAAAAAAAAAAAAAAAAAAAAGGAGTGTTTTTTCGAACACACCCACGTGCAACCAAGTGGTTTGTGAGTTAAGGATAAACAAGGAGAAGAGACACGTGAGGAAGTGCCAGCAAATGGACACACACACACACACACACACACATACAGACTGTTTCAGTGTTGCTGTATATATCCTACATGTATCTGAATGTGAAGTCGGCTCATTGCTGTGAACACACTGCCAAAAATCTGCTGTTCGGATTTCAGTCATCACCGGCTCAGTAGCTACGTTTACACGCAGCCCAAGTATTTCCAAATATAAAAAGAATTTACATCAAACTGTGTCGATTTTATATCCACCAAGACCTTGGAGCGACGCTATTTCATTCTGCTATATACTTATATATAGCTAGAATGACATTATAGCACTCAACTATCTACGTTTATTCCGATTTGTCTCTGTAAAGTTCATTATTTGTGCCAGTTTGCCTTTTGAAATATTACAACATTGTATATTTCATATATAATATGCTATAGATGAAATAGATCACACGTTATAACATTCTAAAAATCTGAGAACGCGTTACAAATCCGGGGGATTTTTTTTTTCACGCTTTGAGAATTTTAATACAAAGAAAGGAAATGTTCGATATCTTGAGTAGTGACTTGTTTCTAGGTCGCGATTTAAATAGAAATGTAAGCGAATTTGTGATATGGATCGCGAAAGATACGGTTTCCCCTTTCTGTTGGCGCACGTGTTCAGACGACACGCCCCTTCCACGGATCGTCCGCGTCCACGTCCGCGTCTGTCGTTAAAGCCGAAAAGGAGGATGTACCACTGAGTACACTACGAAATTCCCAAGTGCGTGTAAATACTTCTGTAAGACTTCCCTCCAGACGGTAATATCGTTTGTAATGAAAAATACCGTTATAAATCGGAAAAGGAACGCTAAACAGATGCGGTTTCACGCGCGCTGCCAGATTCTGGACCTCACCGTACTGTGTTTAATGTAAATCAAAGACCAAAAATCAATACGCACAAATAAACAACACAAAGCTGTGTTCGCTTCCACGTTTTTGTTTATTTTATTTATTTACTTCCTTCTATCTATCTATTTATTTATTTATTTACTTCGCCTAAACCGAATAGGGCTCGATAGATTATGACTGTCACTTCCGGCCGTAGACGTACGTCGAAATACGTCCGTTTTAATAGAGCGCGTTACAGATCAAACCAGCAAACGTTTTAAATCGATTTATTTTACAACGAGAATGTCACAGAAACGAGATTTCTATCTGGTTGAACCAGATCGATCGTATCAGACTCTTAAGCAAACTTTCACGCGTACGGTAGTGTTCGGAAACTGAGATTTTTTAAAAATATAAACTATTGCTTATATACATATATATATAAGATTTTAAACAATTAGGACGCAAGAATGATGCAAAACTGGCTTTCTTACCTAATTAAACAAGATCTATCCTTCTGTCCACAGAGGTGATTCGGATTACTAGTAAATTTCGGGTAAATATAATAAATAAATAAATATTTCGGCGTCTGAGATCGACGTGAGTCCGGACACGTCTCTGCGTGTAAACACAGCCCGTGTGACCAGTGTGACGAGTCCCAGTGGTGAATTTGAACACATTAATATATTACCTTGTACAGTATGTTTCCTTGCTGCGGAGAGTTCAGTGTTTCTCTGCTTTATCTGTACCGTCTGTCTTCATGCTAACCGAGTGGAACTGTGTCCTACATGCAGCTTAGTTCAAAACAAACAAACAAACAAACAGAAGTGCATGCACGCTGCTCTAAATGCTCCCAAAGTACTTATTTGAAAATTGTGAAATATTGTACGTAAAAAAAAAGAAAAGAAAAAAAAATCAGTGCATTTAAACAAGCGTGGAGACTTTTCTATTTTTAAATTATTTTTTTTTTTTTTTTTTTTTGTAATGCCTTTGGCATCTGAGCCGGACTTTTATAGAAGAATGATTCCATACAACATTGCGAACCTTCGCCTTTTCATAGTGACCTTCCCCGTGTATGTTATTACCCGTGTACATAAAGGCTCGACGTCAAGGACCTGCTGTATTAATAAAGTGACTCCAGCTTTCAGAAAACACAAAACAACTGACTAAATCATGACCCGTTTATTATCACTCTCTATATGGGCTTTACATTTACTGCTGCCACATACATCAGCGTGCAGTCAGATATTTCCCATTGCCATGGATATTCACCGTTTTCTTGCTTTAAACCGTATGACATAATATCCAGTACATTTCTAATATATGCATGAGATTTACATGCAATGCACAGTGAAGTATGGACAGAAATATCACGCTGGAATGATACGGATTGTAATTAGACTTTCAGGAGGCTATATCGAGGAGAAAGGCAGACGAACCTGTGATGTGTGGCAGTGAAAGTAAAATAGATCTTCAGCAGTGGATATAGCTACGTAGTACGTCCTTGATTACGTAAACAATGAAATAAAAAGGGGGGGAAACACATTTGTATATTAAAGACAGATCAAATATGTAATACGCCACACGGGCTTTCTAAAAAAAATGTCTAAAGAGACAAATTTTTAAAGGAAGTATATTTCTGTTATGTAAACGGACGGTGTGATTCGGAACATATTAGGAGAAAAAAAAAAAAGATGAACCTATCGTATGTCACAGTTAAACAACAATGTATACATACCGGCCTAGATTATCACTGATAGATTATTACACTGACCAAGAATTACAGTAATATAAAAAAAATTCTTTCTGAATTTTTGTTTGATCCTTTTATCGGACCTGTAGGACAACAATAGGCAAAATATTAGACCTAAACATAAATGTCCCCCTTTTTAAAAAATTCTAATAAAAATAAATAAACAATAAACAGTGAAAACATCACAATACAAAATGTGAGTGTATGTGTGAGTGTGTGTGTGTGTGTGTGTGTGTGTGTGTGTGTATCTTGTGCCCGGTGTTCCAGGAGTTATTGGAGATGAATGAATATGTAATGTCATTGTATTGATGTGTCTGTAATTTATATTTATTTTCTCTTTTTTTTAATGGATCACAGAAATGCCAAAATGTTCCTATACTTATCGTGAACCTCTGGGATTAGTCTAAATACTCAAATGAACTAAATAATCGACTAAATGACCAGACATTTTTCCACGAAGCGACGGTTGATATTGCAGTATAGGTCGTGGAGTCCTACTACACAGAAAAGATAATATGTAGTTAATATAAGAGCATGTGTAATCGCAGAGCATCCGGTTATTAGGAGTTACAGAACGCTGTCCATCTCCTCCTCACCTCATATCACGTTGATTAGACAGAAAATGAGTGCAGCTATTCATCATCATTAAAGCGTTTAAAGTGCCCTTGAGTTTGCATCGATAGTCGAAGTGAGCGGAAAGGTGTAGATTAATATCACTTTGGACTGGAGTGATGAAGGACAAGCAACAGTTCCTGAACAGAGCTTCTCTTTCCTTCTTAATGGAGTGGCTAAAACCGAGCTCGTCTTCCTCAGTGTTCTCAGAGAAGACGAAAAGAAACTCTCAAGCGATAAACGTCTCTAAACACGGGGCCGTGCAGACCTTAAGTGCTTAGAGGATATGTATACAATCTCATAAATCGTCAGGACAGGAAGTTCACACATGGCCAGGTCCGAAACTGCGTGTTATGGAATTGAATATATCAAAAATACCATGTTTAACGTGTTTTTAATGCACTGGGTGGCATTGAAAAGTAATAATAACTACGTATTTAAAATGTAAAACTATTTCAACTATGAGTAATAAATAAATACATGAATAAACTAAAATTAATAAAAACAGTTAATTAGTTATGTGCTAGACTGTAAATCCCACTGATATTAAATATGTCCTATTTATTATTATTATTATTAGTAGTAGTAGTAGTAGTAGTAGTAATAGTATTAGTATTATTATTTTTTATTAATATTATTATTATTAGTAGTAGTAGTAGTAGTAGTAGTATTTTATTAATATTATTATTATTAGTAGTAGTAGTATTTTTTATTAATATTATTATTATTAGTAGTAGTAGTAGTATTTTTTATTAATATTATTATTAGTAGTAGTAGTATTTTTTATTAATATTATTATTAGTAGTAGTAGTAGTATTTTTTATTAATATTATTATTAGTAGTAGTAGTAGTATTTTTTATTCATATTATTATTATTATTAGTAGTAGTAGTAGTATTTTATTAATATTATTATTATTATTAGTAGTAGTAGTAGTAGTAGCATTTTTTATTAATATTATTATTAGTTGTAGTAGTAGTAGTATTTTTTTATTAATATTAGTATTATTATTAGTAGTAGTAGTAGTAGTATTTTTTATTAATATTAGTAGTAGTAGTAGTAGTAGTAGTATTTTTATTAATATTATTGTTATTATTATTATTAGTAGTAGTAGTAGTAGTAGTATTTTTTATTAATATTATTAGTAGTAGTAGTAGTAGTTGTATATTTTTATTAATATTATTATTATTAGTAGTAGTAGTAGTAGTATTTTATTAATATTATTATTAGTAGTAGTAGTAGTAGCATTTTTTATTAATATTATTATTAGTAGTAGTAGTAGTATTTTTTTATTAATATTATTATTAGTAGTAGTAGTAGTAGTATTTTTTTTATTAATATTAGTATTATTATTAGTAGTAGTAGTAGTATTTTTTATTAATATTAGTAGTAGTAGTAGTATTTTTAGTAATATTATTGTTATTATTATTAGTAGTAGTAGTAGTAGTAGTATTTTTTATTAATATTATTATTAGTAGTAGTAGTAGTTGTATATTTTTATTAATATTATTATTAGTAGTAGTAGTAGTTGTATATTTTTATGAATATTATTATTATTATTAGTAGTAGTAGTTGTATATTTTTATTAATATTATTATTATTAGTAGTAGTAGTAGTTGTATATTTTTATTAATATTATTATTATTAGTAGTAGTAGTAGTTGTATATTTTTATTAATATTATTATTATTAGTAGTAGTAGTAGTTGTATATTTTTATTAATATTATTATTATTATTATTAGTAGTAGTAGTAGTAGTAGTATTTTAATAATAATTTTTTTTTAACTGCTTCTTTTGTTTATATGAAGTCATTAGTCGTATTGTATTAATTATATACAACCGCAATTCCAAAAAAGTTGGGACGCTGGGTAAAATGTAAATAAAATCAGAATGCAATGATTTGCAAATCTCATAAACCCGTACATTATTCACAATCGAACATAGAAAACATATCCAATGTTTAAACTGAGTAAAATGTACCATTTTAAGAAAAAAAAAAACAAGGTGATTTTGAATTCGATGGCCGTGACATATCTCAAAAAAATTGGGACGGGCGCAACGAAAGGCTGGAAAAATAAGTGTTACTAAAAAGAAACAGCTGGAGGAACATTTTGCAACTAATTAGGCCGCCAAAGCAAATTAAGGCGAGAATCATTTTATTTGCAAAATTTTTATTTGCATAACACACTTGGAGGAAAATGTTATCCATCCTCTTCGGCATACAGTGCTTGAGCTCAGAGACAAACATGATTGGCTAGTGTCGCTGTGATTGACAGGGGAGAGAGAGTGTGCCATCCCTCCTACCTTGGGAGCATGGGCCTAAAGACAGGATTAGAATTGTGATCTCTCTTCAACATGGCAACTGATCTTATTTATAAAGTAAAGCTGGCTACAGTATGAGCATGCAGTATAGTCTCTTTCTTTCTCTCTCTCTCTCTCTCTCTCTCTCTCTCTCTCACACACACACACACACACACACTAATTTAATCTCTGCACAGTTTAATGTAACTTAATGAGTCAGTCAAAAGCAATATTGAATGTTACAGAGTAACGGTGATGTAATGTTGTAACAGTGTGTATGTAACAGTGTGTTCATTCATTCATTCATTCTTCAGGAATTTATTGAGAGTACTTAATTGATCCCAAGGGGAAATTTGGTGTCACAACACAAAAGCAACAAGGAGGACTAGACTTAGCAGTTCACAATACTTTAAAAAATCCACAATAATGTCACAGCAGAGTGCACAATAAAGCACTTAAAGCTAATATGATTGGTGCTGAGAAGATTTACTATACATCCATTTTCCATACTACTTATCCTACACAGGGTCACAGGGAGCCTGGAACTTATCCCAGGGAACCCGAAGCACAAGGTGTGGGACACCTGGACGGGGTGCCGACCCATCGCAGAGCACAATCACACACCCATTCACACACTACAGGCAATTTGGAAATGCCAATCTGCCTACAACGCATGTCTTTGGAGTGAGGGAAGAAACCAGAGTACGCAGTGGAAACCCCTGAAGCACAGGGAGAACATGCAAACACAGCATGTAGGTGGGAATCCCCGGAGGTGCAATGCAACTGTACGTCAAGTCCTTGTGATTATAAATGATATCTGGCAACGAAATAAAGGGATTTGGTACAAATGCAGAGCATTTCCAAGAGAGCAAAATTGGCCGTGCTTTCTGGGTGGGAGAGATGTTATATTCTCTGTCTCCTGTCAATCACAGTGTCACTGGCCAATAATGAGCATCTGGGAGCTCATGTACAGTATGTTGAAGAGGGCATATAGCGCTTTTCCCTTGGGTGTGTTCCGCTGTTCGGAGCCCTGTGGTGAGCTGGCTTCACGTGCCTCGGAGGAAGCATGTCGTATGATAGGGAGGATATTGTGGGAAATTCCACAAAAAAAATTAAAAATAAAATACATAAACAAAGGGATTTGACCATTAATAAGGTCAGAGCAAAACTTCCAAATTATGTATACATATATAAATACATGTAATTTTTATTTTTATTTTTAAGCAACATTATGGGATCAAACTTCTCACATAATGTATATTCAAAAGCTAAGAAATAACATATTCATTTTATTTCATTTATATTTAAACAAATTAGATAAGAGAATGTCTGGGCATACACACATCCAGTATACTCTTCCGTCAGTGCATTACAGTGTGCAGATTTCATCAAGATTTACTTATAATGTCCTGTCAGAGCCTCCAGCTTTCCATCACCCTGTTGAAGTCACTCTGCTGTATATGCTTTAAGTGTCGTCTTTAATAACGCTTCTCAATGTCAAGATGTAATTGTAAGCATGTGTACGGCGAAGAGCACAAAGAACTGTGTTTTCGCTCGGCCGAACGAACGGATTTATTACCCCTACGCCGTTACAAACAGACGGAGCGTTTTGAATGCATCGCCACATACAACTCCAGGTACGAAGCCACATTCCGATCGGTGCTAATCAAGGCCGATGACCCTCCCTGGCAGTGCTGCTGCACGGAAGATGCAATCTGAATGTCGACCATTCAGGCTGTACGGTTCCACTTAAATGGACCACCATGTGCACGGATCTTTCAGTGTTTACAGATATGCCTCTATGACTTCCAATTCAGCATGCTAGCACTCACTTGTCGTCGCCTTGAAGCACATCATCTATGCTGGGTCTGCGTCTCGCTGCCGTTTGAGAGTTTGTGTCATTCTCCCATCGGCGGTTGTTGGTATGTGAACATCGCTAAATGCCTGAGGTGTGAAACGGCTCTGAACGACATTCGGTCCATCCGCGAGTGTCACATGGCTGCTGATTCTCACACCATCACCGCTGGCATCTTTCACATTAGTAACCATCAGTGTGGTGGATTTGTGACAGGAAAGCTCGACCGATTTAGCAATCCGCGTACGCCGTGGCGCGCTAGTCAGCGTTTTGTTTTGTCATGAACGTCATCCTTAACGAAACGTCGGTTTTAAAACACGTGAAAGAATCCTGACTATGCCTCGCTAATGGAGATAACGCAGCTCGTTTTTAAGGTCAGCGTACCACTGAGGCCCTCGAAATCCTGAGGAATGGTGCTGATCCTCCACGATCAGGTTTTGTTAAACCTTTAGCGCACAGGCCTGCCCACTACCAAGCCTGGAGCTGTTCATTCCCATCACAGAGAGACAGCATGTCCTGAATAAACAGCTGTGTTCAGACAGACAGGCCATTGCACACTCGCATTATTGTTTTATTGCACACAGATGGTTAGGAGTCACCTTAACCATAAAGCCGCTTAAACTGATACATCAAATCTTTCGTATTTATCATCATATCTGGTGTAACGGCCCTGGGTTTTGGTTATTATTAACCTGTTTAAGCCAACTAAAGCTGCCACGGTCTAAAAGAACATTTTCCTTATTTATAACTAGTAAAGTAATGCAGTTGTACAAAAGACTATGAAAGTTACTTGACTTCATGTTTACTTTCCTATAACGGCACACCCCAAGTGCTTCATTTCTTTCTCATCAAACATCGTCCTCGCCGTGTACTTATATTTTACTTCAGCGTATTTCTTGCACATCATCGAACCTCAGTGCTTTGTTTCGTGGATTGTTTTACAAAAGCCAACTGATTTACAGTGTTTGACAGATAAATCCCTCCATGTGTGTTATGTTATAATGAATGCAGAACTTTCAAAACATCCCGTCACAGCGCTACTCTGGAGGTGTTAACTCTTAAATGGCGGTGTCACATTTCACTGTCCTATACGTTCCCTACATGTCAAGTGGAGCTGAACACGTTTTAAAGAAAAGAGAAGGGTCCAAAGGTCTTGTCCGGGGAATTCCTAACATGGCGGATACACTCTACTACAAAGAACCTGGTTAGAAAAGAAAAGAAAAAGAATGAAAGCACTTAGTTGGAACATTTGAAACAAATGCGAACGAATACAGACTTTCGTTTTTTCCTTTCACCTGAATTCTGTTTTTTTTTTTTCTTTTCGTTTTGTACCAAGAAGTGTTATTTTAGCTGTTTAAGTACACTTGGCTAAAGTATATGGGTGTATGGGTTTGGCAGAAAATTCTGCGGTTTTGTGTGGAAATATGACCCTTTAAGCCTGACTGCCTGTGTGTAAGAATTTAAACATATTTAACTGCCAAAATGTTGACACACCTCTTCAAGGGAAATGCGGTGACACATGGAGTCGCATGTAAAATAAAGTGATTGGATCCATATACAGGACAGAGTTAGAAAGCTTGAAAAGAAGTTAGCTTTAAGTCGGACTGACATTTCACCTGCAGGAAGTGTTGCGTTTCTTCCAGACCCTTACGGCTATGTTTACGCTCACCGTGATTCCCTTTTCGGCTGCAGCCGTGTGCGGGCTATAAAGAGCCGTCACGTCTGCGTGCATCGCTCTACGCTCTAAACGAATGTGAGTACACGTGTAAATACGAGACGTTTCCTCGGACCGATGAAATACAGGCATCGACATATCGACTGACACACAAACTAACAACGTAGCCGTTTTGTCACCGCTACGATTCCTGAGTGAAACACGTGCCTAGTTGAAGAAACAGCTGCTGCGCTCTCTGTGGAGCGCTCCGGCTGATTTTTAAGACGGTACGGTCCTCCGGGGAAATCCATGTCGCATGTTAAGACATTAAGCTTAACTGGTTGAAATCGTTTACATGCGAAGAGGCGTACTCACGTGCTGATTAAAACAAGCTGCGAAACTGACAAGTAACGTTTTTTTTTTCCCCCGCACACATCATTCAGAAGTATCAAGGTTTCATTAATGCAGTTCCAGCCAGGGAATGTGGTGTAAGGCACAATACGACGCTAAATGGAGACAGCATTTGAAGTGGCTGGCCTCACACTGAGCGCACGAGCCGAAGGAACTCCGCATTCCCCGAAATTAAGAAATGGAAAAGCTAAATTATACTCATATGAGCTCATGGTTACTATATTCTTCAACGTTCAGGACCTCCTCAGAGTGTAAAGGCCCTACTTTAGAGAACCTACTGTCAAAATCACACATTTCACACACACACACACACACACACACATTTGTCTTATTATCCTTGTGAGGACCTTCTACTGGGATAATTATTCATGCAGATATTTAATGCAATGCTACACCGAAAACGAACTCGAACATTAACCACAGTCACCAAAATGAAACACTGTAGCTCTTTTCGTTTTAGTGAATAAAATCTGGCGTGTGTGTGTGTGTGTGGGGGGGGGGGGGGGGGGGGGGGGTCTTTGAAAGTTACTAAAGGTAAAGGAGACTAAATGCAAATCATTCGAATTTCCTTAGTGTCTTCATGTCATTAGCATGGATGCTAGTCAACTACATTTTATGCATTTGCTAATTCTATGCTCAAAAGCTCAATGCTTTCAACCTTGCCACTTATTTATGAGTAAAATGCAGCCATTGCAAGCGAAGAAACCTTGTCGAAGAAGTTAAATATTGTTGCCTGAGACGGGTTGACTCGTTTCTAAACGGTTAAAATCCTATTTTCTTGACTTCGGCGTTTTTAACAGGTACAAGGGGCAACATGGCAACATGACTGTGGAATAATAATTTTGTCTTTTTTTTTTATTTATAGTGTTACACGGTTTGAAAAAAAAAAGAAATGGGTGAGTCAAAGTTAAAACACATCCGTATATAAATCTACTAGTATGTGACGTGTAAACTGTTCAGCATGATTCCCAGACTTGCCAATTTAGTACTTTTCAATCCGTATCAAAAGTTACAAAGCAATGCTTGAGGTTAGGCTTCAGACCGTTTCTTATAACTTTGTATGAAAATGAATGAAATCCAACCGCATAGCCTTCGCATGTTTGAATTTATCTGAATTTCTTCTGAACTGTTCTTTTTTCCCATTAGAGCAAGTGGGGCTAAGGGCCAAACCGGTATGGACAAGCAGAAGAAAAAAAAAACTGCATTATGATATTTGATGTCTGTAACAAGCCTAAAATACAATGTAAGGAGTTTTGTTTTGTTTTTTTGTGGAAAATATAAATCACCTAAAGTGACTCTTAAATATAGAGTAAAACGTACCTTCCAAATCTGTAATACCCATCTGAAATACCCTGTATTTTGTATGTATTATGAGAGTAAACCTGGACCCACAGATGGTTCCTGAGTGTTTAAGAGGTTAATCCCTGACTAACAGCAATGGCCTGCACATGTAAATATCATTATACCAGCATTCAATTCAATTCAATTCAATTCAATTTTATTTGTATAGCGCTTTTTACAATAGACATTGTCTCAAAGCAGCTTTACAGAAATATCAACACGGTATACAGATATTAAAGGTGCGAATTTATCCCAACTGAGCAAGCCACTGAGTGGCGACGGTGGCGAGGAAAAACTCCCTAAGATGTTTTAAGAGGAAGAAACCTTGAGAGGAACCCGACTCAGAAGGGAACCCATCCTCATCTGGGTAACAACAGATAATGTGAAAAAGTTCATTATTTTTCATGGTGCGTGTTGCATGGTGCGTGTTTGCATGTATTGTCGAGGTTTATAACCATGAAATACTGAAACCAGCATAAGTTTTATCACACTCATGTCCTGACTCTGAGCTTTACCAACTTGCAGGCCAAGTAAACATTATAACAACATTCCTGCATGTGAGAGTTTGTTGTAATTCAAAAACCATCGATTTCAGAATTAAATTCTAAACAATAATGACATCGGTCACATTTCATATTCACTCTACTAATGGTAAACGGTCTGCACTTATATAGCGCTTTTTTAACCTTAGCAGTTTTATAAAGCGCTTTACTTTGGTTCTCATTCACCCATTCACACACACACACACACTCACTCACACACCAATGGTAGCAGAGCTGCCATGCAAGGCGCTAGCTTGCCATCCGGAGCAACTTGGGGTTCAGTGTCTTGCCCAAGGACACTTCGTGATGTAGAGTCACGTGGGCCGGGAATCGCACCGCCAACCCTACGATTAGTGGACGACCCGCTCTACCACCTGAACCACAGCCACCCCATGTTTGGAGTGGCGCTAAATCGGACGCTGGTGAGCACGACACATCATATGTTCTAAGACGCCCAATCTCAACCCACAACCAAAGATTTCTTTGTAGCCAAAAGATAACAACGGAGACACTGCTATCCAGATGGAACGAAGTCAATTTCTCATTGTAGTGCTTGCATAATATCATCTTGACCAGACTTGACCAGACATGTGGGTTTTTTTCCCCCGCATACATTCTGTGTGATTGGAGTCCAAGAAGTCTGCACTGAGGCACAAGTCAAGAGCAATTCATAATCCCGGATCTCCATACACACTAGCATAGATTCACTGACTGGTTCCACACAAAGTTCAACTCTTAAAGAAGTTGTAATTAGCATTTCAGATTAGCAAAAATACAGATTCACAGATACGTATCAGTAGTCAAGACCCGTTCTTCTCTTCTCCTGACGCAGGGAATGCATTTGGTGCAAAGTCGGAATATGTGTTGGGAAGCACTAAATCCCACTCCAATACCAGGATTAAGTATCATCCATTCAGTGTGTCGACAGTTCTCTGTCTTCAAACGCCTGAGCACTTTTTCATGTCCTATGACCTCTGGACTTGCTGGGATAATGGCAAACAAACACAGTGTTACCTGGCTAGGTAACTTAAACCCCTTCTACTTCCTCCTAAAAGCCGAGCTGCAGCCATTAGGCCTGCGCTCCAGGGCGCAGGATCATTACGGGCTGAAATGAAGGAGGGGAGACCCAGAGATCCTAATGGAGCTCAGCTGCATTAACCTGAAAGGTGCAGCTGCAGGGGAAAAGGAGGGAAATCCTCAGGAAGAAAAAAAAAAGAAAAGGGAAAACGACATGTCGGATGAGAGGTGATTGCTGAGGTGTGAAGATGAGTGCAGGGAGGGCACGGGATTTTCAAGTTAAAACGTGAAAGCAACTGTCTGTGAGAGCCTGGAATGGATGCTGATTTTGAACAAAAGATGTTTTGCGCACGGATACCTGGATAGCCTGGTAAAGAAGATAGAAGAAGAAATGTTCTGTAGTCTTTACATTAAACATGTCATCATTATTTACTGATTGAGTTACCAGTGGCGACCAATTACCAGCTATTATGTGTTAATAAACAGAAATTAACCAGTGGAAACTAAATAATAAAGAGTTTTGACTAAAATTAAGTTCGCAAAGACCGATATAAACAAACAGCTTAGTTAATAGTTAAGGAATTGAATTTATATTGGTGGCTAAATGTTGATCATGTATGAACTCAGGTATTTGGGTATAAATATTGTAAGCCAAGTATGGCTTCGTCACAGCTTTATAATGGCTGCTGTGGATTTATTTTTAGTCGAGGATGAATAGTTAACATTAGTTAATGTATGTGTATATTATTTATGACCTTATACTACAGCACTATTATATTCTCAAGTCTGATGCACCAGTGTGTGTGTGTGTGTGTGTGTGTGTACGGTGCCCCTGTGATAGACTGGTGCCGTATCCCGGGTGTATTCTCACCTCACGCCCAGTATTCCCGGGATAGGATACACCGCCATCCTGACCAGGATAAAGTGCTAACTGAAGATGAATGATGAACGAGACCATGTTGGATTGCCGTGGAAATGAAAGTATTCCTTCACTCTCACGATTAAAATGATTAGTATGGGTAATAAATGTAGTTCGACACACGTTCTGAAGGAAGCGAGTTGTAGTTGAGGTGCTTTATAGCCAGCTGTATGAAATTTTTAAAAAATACCTACACGGGAAAAAATTGTGGAGCTTGCAGAGATAAAGATGGAGTAGACAAACGGCAGTGCATTTATTTATATGTCCTATAATGTAAAGGACATCCAACGAGACTGAGAGTGACCCTGGAAGAATAGTCGCCTGTGATGGGACTGAAAGAACGCACGCACACGTTCATGGTTAGAAAAACACCGGTGCACACGTCACTGGTCGTCACACGCGTAGCGGCGTCGCTGGCTGAGACTTGGCCGTGTAAGAGGGACAGGTGGACATAGCGGCTGTCAGGCTGCAGGAGATTGATGCAGCGGGTCATTGTGGAGCTGCTGGTGTCCTCTTACGGCACAGACAGCTGCTCGGAGGAGATGCACTGTCCACTTACAGCAACACACACACACACACACACACACACACACACACACACACACACACACACACACAATACTTCCCGAATGTGGAATAAATCTGAGAATTTAGTAAACACTACTAGAGTTCATTATTTTCACACTGTAATGCTCGTTCTATAATTGAAAAAAAATGCTGTTAATCTCATAAAATGCTCTAAATAAAATAAAAAGATATTTTATAATATAATCTATCTATCTATCTATCTATCTATCTATCTATCTATCTATCTATCTATCCATTTATCTATCTATCCATCCATCGATCTATCTATCTATCTATCCATCTATCTATCTATCCATCTATCTATCTATCTATCCATCTATCTATCTATCTATCTATCTATCTATCTATCTATCTGTCCATCGATCTATCTATCTATCTATCTATCTATCTATCCATCGATCAATCTATTTATATATATATCTATTTATCCATCAATCGATCTATCTATCTATCTATCTATCTATCTATCTATCTATCTATCTATCCATATATCCATCGATCTATCGATCTGTCTATCTATCTATCTATCCATTGTTCAATCTATCTATCTATCTATCTATCTATCTATCTGTATCTATCTATCTATCAATCTATCTATCTATCGATCTATCTATCTAACTATCCATCTATCCATTGATCTATCTATATATCTATCTATCTATCTATCCATTGATCAATCTATCTATCTATCTATCTATCTATCTATCTATCTATCTATCCATCGATTGATCTATCTATCCATCTATCTAACTATCCATCTATCCATTGATCTATCTATATATCTATCTATCTATCTATCCATTGATCAATCTATCTATCTATCTATCTATCTATCTATCTATCTATCTATCTATCCATCGATTGATCTATCTATCCATCTATCTATCTATCTATCTATCCATCGATCTATCTAAGTATCCATCTATCCATCGATCTATCAATCTGTCTATCTATCTATCTATCCATTGATCAATCTATCTATCAATCTATCTATCTATCGATCTATCTATCTAACTATCCATCTATCCATCGATCTATCTATATATATATATATATATATATATATATATCCATTGATCAATCTATCTGTCTATCTATCTATCTATCTATCTATTGATCAATCTATATATCTATCTATCTATCTATCTATCTATCTATTTATCTACTTAACTATCTATCTATCTATCTATCTACCTATCTCTATCTCTCTATCTATCAGACATCAGAATGGAGGATAAAGGGGGATCTCAGTGACTCAGACAGGCTGGTTTATATATTTCAGAAACGGCTGATCTCCCGGGAATTTCACACACAGCAGGCTGTAAAGTTTACTCCGAATGGTGCGAAAAAACGAAAAGACCCCCAGTATGTTGCAGTTCTGTGGAAGAAAACGCGGAGGAGAACAGCCAGATTGGTTCGAGCTGACAGGTAGAGTACAGTCACTCAATAACCCCTCTTTACAACTGAACCTTAACCCGGATGTGATACAGCAGCGGAGCATGTCAGGTGGACGTCAGCCGAGAACCAGAATATGATGCTGCAGTAACAGCTGAAGTTTGGAAAACCGATATTACACGATAATAAAATACATTCGTCTTGGGCCTCGAATAAAGAATTTCAATTGTAGATAATAAAAGCACGGCGTTAATTTAGCACCATCGATTGTTTTCCTCTACCTCTACATTGCTGGTGTTAATTTAAAGCCAAGAATTAAAGTAATATCGTGTGGAATTCCAGACAGCAAACCTTTATTCTAATTCAATTTGACACCAAGAAAAGTCATTTACAAGCGTGAGGATTAATCAGGGCCTTGTCTAGGTATACGCGAACTAGGCGGTCGCCTGGTGCACCACCAGCTTGTGGGCACCAGTGAGCACCCCAAAGCCCTTGTCTGACTCACCCACCTATGAGAAAGATAGTACCAGGTGTGTAACCTGGCCCGGGCATTTATTTTCAATCTTTACTCAGGTAACGCTTAACGATTGCATGCTATTATCTGGTATCCCTGCTGTTAGGAAGAGAGATAGAGATGTAGAGGAACGTTAGGGAAGGTTCATGCTTACCCGTGGGGGTGAGGGTGGGGGGCACCAATAGGAATCTCAGCTAGGGTGCCAAAATACCATAATCAACACTGCGTCATGTCCTCATTGATTTCATAATTGTGTGTGTGTGTGTGTGAAGGACAATGACCTTCCCTGTCAACCTAAGTGAAAATGTTTGAACAAATAAAATAAAAATAAAGAAGTCCACTAATGATTTTTCTTTTCTTTTTTAGTCGGGGCGTGGGGGTTGAAAGGAGAAAGAACGAGCTTATTCGGCAAAATATTTGGAGGATTTATTTACTTCAGTGTCATAGAAGCAGTTTCTCACATTCCGGAAAAATTAATCTGTCGGATGACTGTTGTTAATCAGCGGAAATATGTTAACCTTTTGTTAAATTTCTAATCCGATGGCAAAGTCACAATATAACATAAAAAGAATTGATAACAAAAGTGACAAAATACCAAAGAGTGTGCGTTGATTTAAAAATTCCACGTTGATTCAAACTAAAGGCTGCTCACAGACCCTCCATGAACGACAGCGGCCCTGAGGGGCAATGAGGCGAGATTGCGTGCTTTTATTTCTAAACGAATCCTGTCTTATTGAACATTGCTTCCTTTTATTTTAAAAGCTGGCTTCTTTTTAAAAGTTGACTCTTTTATTTTAAAAGTTGGCTTGTATAGGCTTGGTTGGCCTTCAAGGCCGCTGTAGTTAAACGCCTAAAAAACCCGACGGGCCTCGTTCATACAATGGACATTTTTTTTAAAAAATACTAGCGAACACACAAGAATTACATCTATGATTCGTAGTTTTTTTTTCCTCTGCATACTTGTAATTTCATACTTAAGACCAGAGATAATAGCAGAAATAATAACATATTATTTCGGCACTTGGTATTCGGATGAGTTGGGAATGTAAACGATGACCCGAGGTGACGGTGACCCGAGGGCATTGACGATCACGGAGGTTTCGTGTCGTTCCAGTGGCGTGCGAACACTTTTTTTTGTCCCAGGAAGTGCTTTGTGACAGCACGAGAGTGGCTCCAGGGCTGCGCCGGGCTTATTATCTTATTAGCTTTGAAAACTGCAAAAGGAAAAATGCGCAATTTGGATATATTTAAAGATGCTGGGTTTCGGAGTTAATGACGTTCACTCGAAGTGAAAACCAAAGGTTTGTGTTCTGAGGAGGCTTTCATCGAGTATCGAAGCCTGAGGACTCACTTTTGAGTGGCGATAGACTTTATTTTCGATTCCTGAAAAAATGCGAGTGGTATGTGAGGCCATTTTTGTTTTTGCATTTCAGCAAATTGACAGTGCTCATTTCTTCAGGTCTCTTAGTCCTGTTCCCAGTTCAAGTACAACACTTCTGATATGTGGTGCTTTCAGGGCACATCGGGGTTTACGGCCTTTAAACGAGGACGCGGAAGTACCATAGGCCTCAAAGACTCAAACAGGCGAGCCTGACTGACTCGCATATCAATATTTATAATGAACATCATCTTAGATGGTAAATGGCGCACTCATATGGCGCTTTTATCAAAATTCGCTTTACACCGTGTCGCATTCACACACACACCAGTGGTAGCAGAGCTGCCATGCAAGGCGCTAATTTGCCATCGGGAGCAACTCGGGGTTCAGTGTCTTGCCCAAGGACACTTCGGCATGTGGAGTCACGTGGGCCGGGAATCGAACCGCCAACCCTATGATTAGTGCACAACCCGCTCTACCACCTGATCCACAGCCACCCCATCTCATCTTACATTTTAATACGATTTATTTGATTATTCAATTCTGACTGGTTTAACCTTCTCTGCTCCAGGGGCGCCGTATCATGACTGACCCCGCGCTCTGACCCCGCGCTCCGACCCCATCCTCATAACATGCTGGGATATGTGAAGAAAAGAGAATTTCACTGTGCTGTAATGTATATGTGATTAATAAAGACTCATTATCATTATATCACGATCATTATCATTTCTGGTATGTAATATCAGCTTAGTGTTAGCCGTTTTGTTTTGTTTTTGCATATTTAAATGTATAAACCATCACTTCCATCAGTGTTAGTGTATCAGAGTGATTGTTTTCCCTTAACCTTGAATCTGGCAAGAGATACAGCGGTCTTTTAAAGCAGTAATACTGTGTGCCGCAGTACAGTCTCCATTCAATTCGATAATGTTTTCAGCAATGAGTTCACAGAGACCAGCGTGCACATTTAGGCCGTCCTTTGAAATGATTTTCATAGTTATGACTGAAGTGATTTTTATGTGTGTATGAGTCCAGACATCACTATGAGACAAATGTACAAATGTAAACCCTTGAATAAACTCTGAAATGATATACTTATCACTTTTCAGGGGGGGGGACAGCAGTGAAACAGCTTTAGACGTCCTTTTAAGTGTGTGTGTGTGTGTGTGTGTGTGTGTGTGTGTGTGTGTGTGTGTGTGTGTGTGTGTGTGTGTTGTGTTTATTGGCTTGGAGATTGGAAAAATGATCATTATTCTTTGCAGCTGATTACTTACTGGGATAAAATGTCTCAGATTTTGTGTGTCCAACCTTATTATGACTGAGTTACAGCGCCATCTAGCGGACAGAAACTCTTTTGCACTAGTCTAATACCAGGGCTTGTTTGTAGCCTCCTAGATGTTTCTGTAAGTCTCTAGGTCAACGTCATGTCCATGTTGAATGATAATGAAGAAGACGGAAAGAAGAAGACAGTCTTGTGGCTCAGTTAAATCCCATTAGATTGGGATTACGATGAGACGATCAGGATTTCGGGACGGGAGACATAGTAGAAATGTCGTGTCAGGAAATGTGAGGATGTGAGAGAATGTGTTTATGGAAAAATTAAGAAAATTAAGCATTCAGTACGAATATATGCAGCTATATGTTTTAATCATAGTAACTGTTAGTAATTACGTGGGGTAATTATACTGTGATGTCAAACATAGATGCATAAAGTCCATCTTTTTTTTTAATCTATGCTGAATTTCTCATGAATATGATGATGAACTGTTAGGAACTAATCGTGAAACCTTCTTCTTTCTTTTTTTTTTAATTCAATGCCACAGGAACAAGAGTCGCATTATTTACAACATTAATGCTGCCAGACAAAAATTCTTACACAAAATGGAGTTCTTTTAAAACAATACAGTGCTTTGTTGTTGTTGTTGTTGTTGTTGTTTTTAGTTGGTTCACAAAGGTCATTTAAAGTCATTTATAAACTGTAGAAAATTTGGTTTACAAAGAGCCCATTTCTCCTTCTGTATATGGTATTTACCTAATAAAAGAAAGAACTGCACAGTGTATTGTTGTTTATGTTCCGAAATGCCATTCTGAAAATAAAAAAGCACATCACATACATACAGAGCCGTCCACTAATATTGGCACCCTTGGTACAGTGGAGGCTCAGTGGTTAAAGGCTCTGGGTTACTGATCAGAAGGTCAGGAGTTCAAGCCCCAGCACTGCCAAGCTACCACTGTTGGGCCCTTGAGCAAGGCCCTTAATCCTCAACTGCTCAGTTATATAAATGAGATAAATATAAGTCGCTCTGGATAAGGGCGCCTACCAAATGCCATAAAATGTGAATGTAATGTAAGTAAAGAAGGCTTATTTATAATCTGCCCTTTCTAGTTGATTATTCTTTGGGCTTAGTTATATCTGATTTGTTTTCTTATAGTAATCATTTGTTTACACATATATTTTAATGATATTTTATGCTCTGTTTTAATGCATTTCGTATTACGCGTGATGTGCAGCACTTTGGTCAGCACTCGTGGTGCTTTAAATGCGCTATATCAATAAATTCGACTTTGGCTTTTGACTGCGACAAATTGCCTTTATTGTTAAACCTTTTGATCTTTTGTTCAGAGAATTCACAAAAAATACTCTGCTCTCACGGATATCAAACAATTGCAAACACAACACAGGTTTATCATATATAAACGTTATACAGTAATATATGTTATATTATTGCTGTTGAGCAAGTTATAAGGTATTTTTTTTAAAAAAGAAAAGAAAAGAAAAATGACACCAGCTGACTAATGTATATTAGAGCAATAAAACCCATTAAGTGTATGTACTGTATATTACATGGAGTAGATTTGATTGTAGACCTCTAGAGGGAGCCATGGATTTAACAACCATTTCTCTGAATCTCCAGTTGACGTGAAAAGAAACTGTCACCCTTAGAGCTGAAGTCACATCTTAACTTAATCTTAATTTTCCAGCTCCAAAAAATGCGTTAATTTCCCAAATCCAATCCGAATCTTTGCCATTTGTTAGAGGATTCGATATCTGATGTGTTTTTTCAGATATCAGATTCACCGGTATTGGTATTGGTATTGGCCCGATACTCATACTGGGTATCAGATCTGGGCCATCTCTAGTTTTAACCCGAGTGGAAATAAACGTATTACTTAGTTAATTAATGCTGTATACATTCATACATTTTATTTCTATCCCTAACATCAAACATCTCTGGCACAGCAGGGAAACTGTATTTTAATGTAGCCGAATCCTAAACAACACAGTTAAGATGCTTTCTGCAGTACACACTTAATTTCCCTCCCTGAAAGAACACGAACCAGATCATCTTAAAGAAATTAACGTGTTCACTTAGGCCACTGGAAGCAGCCTGACCTTTGACCTTCTCTGTTCACTGGCAGAAGTTCATGTGCAGCAGGGCAGAATTACTACATTTTACTGAAGTATATATATATATATATATATATATATATATATATATATATATATATATATATATATATATATATAACTTATTAGAATTCGATTTATTTTATTACTCTTGAATCAGTTTTTTCCAAAATTCTTAAAATGATAGACAACAACTAGCATTATGCAAATGGATATAAAACTGTAAATATTAATTCATAATAATTTATTATTATTATTATGCTTAGCCTCAATATTTACTTTATATTGTGTAAATGTGCTTTAAAAATATTACTAATAGTTTTATTTATGTCAAATATAAATAACTGTTATAAAGCTTTTATATGTTAATTTATAGTCTTCATTTTTAAAAAAAAAGAAATATGGCATACAGACCGAAACCACAGAAGTTCCAGTTAGACTGGTCTGACTAGTAAAGTGACAGTTAGTGGGCGGAGACAAAAAAAATGGCACCCTAAATCCTATATAGGTGCCTTTTCTTATAATTTATTCTTTATTTTCCTGACTTTATTTTCCTAATGTTTCCTAATTAATACACATAATTAAAAAAATATATAATAATAATAATAATAATAATAATAATAATAATAATAATTCGATTTTAAAAAATTGTTTATTTGTTTGTTGTTGTTGTTGTTAACTAGTGTTGTTTGGGGGAAGATGATTGTTTTACCTCATTGTCTCCTAAATTGTGTACATTTTGTAAATTCGGGGTTTTTTTAACAGTAAATATTTTAAACCTGAATGTAAAAAAAATGGACATTCGAAGATGATGATGATGATGATGTTATTATTATTAATAATAATACTATAACAATAATTAAGATAATTTAAAAAATATATTAGGAGCGCAAGGTGGCTTAGTGGTTAGCACGTTCGCCTCACACCTCCAGAGTCCGGGGTTCAAGTTCCACCATGGCCCTGTGTGTGTGTGTGTGTGTGTGTGTGTGTGTGTGTGGAGTTTGCATGTTCTCCCCGTTCTTCCTCCGGGTACTCTGGTTTCCTCCCCCAGTCCAAACACATGCATGGTAGGCTGATTGGCGTGTCCAAAGTGTCCGTAGTGTGTGAGTGTGTGTGTGTGATTGTGCCCTGCGATGGCTCGGCACCCTGTCCAGGGTGTACCCCGCCCTGTGCCCGATGCTCCCTGGGATAGACTCCAGGGTTCCCCGTGACCCTGAAAAGTAGTCAGCGGTATAGAAGATGGATGGATGGGGGGAAAAAATGCTATTTATTAGACAGCATCTAAATTAATATATCATTTCATTTTAAGTTACAAGGAAAAAAGACAGAAAATTGAAAAGAATCTAGGTGTGTATAAATAATTTATGCATGAATGTGTTAAATTGTGGCGCGTGACGGGGGGCCAATCTCAAATGGTTCTCACTGCCATTATAGGCTCACTATGTAGTGTATAAATTAGTTGATTTTGCAGTCTATCTAGGCTCTTAATGGCTTTGTATGAGCTTATTATTTGAGTGTGTGAGTGAGCGCATGCGCAATGTTACCGCGTGCCGTTTGGTGGCGCAACTGAGGGGGCAAAACACGGAAGAGTTCATTCAGAGTGTGTGAGAGTGTGTGTGAGCACCAAAATCTCGTCTAGTAGACAGAATTCCCAAGTCCTATACGGACGGGCTCCTGCTTTTTATTTATTTATTTTTTTTATTTTTAAAAATTTTTCCTCTCAGGAACATGTTCCAGTAAAGTTTCTCCAAATGCGCGTTGGCACTTTTTCCGCGTCTCCCGGTGGCCTGAAGTTGAAATGTTCGCCGAAAAATCATTTTATGGACTGGTTTTCGTGTGTGTAACAGTTTACCCGCTTACACTCGCCGAGAAACCCGGTAAGTTGAGCAGAAAGGGCGAATGGAAACAAAATAACCGGCTGCAGAATGAACACAGTGTTGCGTTCAATAAGCTAACAACCCAACACACAGTGTTACTAAGTATCAATGCGTGTACTCTGGGTCACAGAAAAGGATAAACATGTCCCCGAGACTAACGTGAAACCATTAACTAGTGCTAGCTACGTCCAAAACTGCAAACTAACCTAGTAATTAGTGCGTGAAAATAAAACGCGTTGAGGAGTTTTAAACGTTCAACGCGTTTGTCTCCTAGTCATTGTGTAGTTTTGCGGAATATCATGTTATTCGAGTAGAAAATAAACATGTTCTAGGTCAAAATCTTGTCGCATGAACATGGACAAATCCCAAATAACTCCCTACTCGCTCTATTTCTCCATATCGACGTGTTATAATGCGAAATAATGGCTTTAAAGCTCCCTATATAGTGCACTAGGGGTTTATTTAGGACTTGTCGTGGAGTACTTTTGACGTTTAGATGTTAAAATGTCTCCCCCCCCCCCCCCCCCAAAAAAAAAAAAAAAAAAAAGAGCAAAGTTACTTTTATCTCAGAGAGAATGAATTTCTAAAGTGATGTTTTTGAGTTTTAATTCTGGAAAAATATTTGACTGGTGAAATGCTTCTATTGCTAGTGGACTAAACATAACATTTGGGGGAAAAGATAAACTGTGCAGCTTGCTTGCTAATGTTTACATTGTGTGTTTGAGTTAGAAATGTTCCTAATGTTGAACAGAGAAATTTTTTTGTTTGTTTGTTTGTTTTTAAGGCTCAGGTTTTTTTTTTCATTACAAATGGATTAAATAACCATTTGGTAGGAAGCGTGAATTTATATATATATATATATATAGGCTATATTTCATGACATTTCATAATTTGTAAAACTTTTGAGCTTGTTTTTCATGCTATTCAGTGCTTACTTTGTTTTTCTTCAGCGTCTTTGTTTGTTTTTGTCTGCTCATGTATTTATCCGTTTATTCATGTGTCATATTGTGAGTCTTAACGGTGTTGGAACATTTCCTGAATGTTTTTTTTTTTTTTTTTTTAAATCTGTACAATTTCTGTGAAGATTTGCTTCATGAAAAGCGGTTCATTTTGATGTGGGGTTGAGGGATATGACGAGGTTCATGAGGGGTCAGTACAGTACTTGTTTACTTAGTGGTCAGACTTGCGTTGATATTTTTGTACCAATCATGATGTAGTTTCCCTTCGTTTTCCTCGCATAATACTTTGTTTTGTAAACATTGAGCACAAACTCGACGAATTTTATGTATATTTTTTAACAATATGGCTGCAGTGTTTAGTTGGCAAAATTTCAGCAACATGAAATATCGTGACAAATCGTCTTCAGGTACAGCGATGCGAAGTTCTCCGTTATACCGTCCTAAATATCGTGAGACAAATCGTTTTCGGGTCCAGAAATGTGACATTTCCGACTAAATTGTCGTAAATATCGTGATGCAAATCATCTTTGGGTCCGGCGATGTGATATTTTCCACCATCTCGTCCACTACTTTAGTGCCACGTTCTGTTTACACTTAGTCTTATCATCTTTCTACTAATCACGCAAGACGGCGAACGAACCATGCAGCCGTTGTTTGTTTTCTTGTAGGCACGCGGTCACGCACCTGTTCCAGGTTCCACTTTTGATTCCAGTGCGATATCGGAGTTCAGAGGAACCGATACTGGTCCGATCTGAAATCTGATACCTTCTCAGGAACGAGTATGTGAAAACCCGAACGGCGTAATGGCGTCGTCACACATCTTCCAGCATTAAATATATCCTATACAGACCCAGGAACCTTGCGATACATATTTCCCAATCTGTAGCGCAAAATATACCCGCTTCGATTGTTGAGTTTGTACAGTCCGCGCACGATACGGCTGCGGTTCGTTTGTGTTGGAGTGCGTACTTCTGTACTGCTGCACTGTTGCGGTTTGTTCGATGCTTATACTGTCTCTCGTGTGTTCTAGGAATGACTCAGAATCGTTGCTCTGCTGCTTTATACGTAAACGAATAAATAATTACACTACCAATTATGCAGTCCTAGCTATCGTAGGTTGAGCCTAGCATGTGTAGTGATCTACTACACGTGGGTCGATAAAAATCGATACCCGACATTAGCTGATGTCTGGGTTTCATCGTCATTGATTACTGAGCTCTCGTCTCTCAGCACTACTTGGAGTTAATTGACCGACAGCCGAATTTGCGATCACTCGGTGAGAAATCACGTACTTCCTGCCTTCTAATTTATGCGCTTAACTTTCTGTTTTCCTTCATATTTTTTCCCCCCCAGTGCCCCAGCTGGCCTCCCTTTCGAGTTTTCTCCCTGTATCTTGTTCAGCGAACGTCTAGCAGATTTGTAGCGACAGTCGCCTCGCCCGAACACGTGCAAGTCGTGATTTATTGATTATTTTCCTATAACAGAAATTTTATGTCGTGGTCCACACTTACACGGTCTTTTTTAGCTCATGACATCGGCGCTCGCTCACCTGCCACCAGGTGTGGCTTTCCTGTTTGCACTTTTCCATTTGTCTCTCTCTCACTCTCTGGAACGAGCTCACGAGCACGTCTGGCTTCGGTTTATTCGAGACCACAGAGGCCACTGTGTGTCCACTAAGATACACAATGACGTAATGCAGCGTAGGTAATGTGCTGTTAGTTTTACACCTCAAAGCTGCACTGTGTTCTGGGCTTAGAGGTGTGTCAGTTTGGAAGTATTTCTCACTGTAGTGGAAGAACTGTAAGAATGTCCCTAAATGCCATGGTTCATCGTGATCCATTAGTAATTTGCTCCTAGAGGGGGAAAGCAGTGCTTAAAAGTGGATTTGTTGTTGTTTGCATCAGTGCAGTAATGTAATAATATGATGCTAATATTTCAGTACTGATATCTTACATGGGTCTTTCAGTCACGAGTGTGTTCCGTGCATAGAGGATGAGATTTACACCACTGCAGTCGGACGGAAACCCCGCTACAGATGCTTGAGCCGTGGGAAACGTGCATGTGATACACACACACGCACTATCCCCTCACCCGTGAGAGCCTGTCCCATGTCCTGCGCTCATCCCGAAGACCTGCTGCTCCCAGCAGCTGACCATCCCAAAAGCAGCCTGTGAATACTCCGGAGGAGTCGCATTCCTCTCCTCACTGCCGCGCTCAGCCTCGAGTGTACGTCTGCGGCGTCCGCGCCGTGTTGCGACTCGCCTCGCTCGGACCAGGCAGGCACGTATCGGAGTCCTGTCGTGGATGTTGCTTTAACATGCAGCTTGTCCGTGGAATTATTCAGGATCTCGTGTTAAATCTGTATCTTGTGTGTCTCATCGGTTATGTAGTAACAATATGTTCATGACACAAATCTCTATTAGGCTCACGTTTGGGTTGCATATACAGCCGGTGTGGTGGGAGTCATCGAAAATGAAATGACCGACCTTGTGTCCAATCTCCACGTCCAACTCAGGATGGAGGCTGTAATTAGCTGCAGCGGAATATTTGGGTATGCGCAGTTTTGAGGGAAATGGGAACGAATAGCGATACCACTAGTTTATATTTATTCTCCAACCAGCAACTGTAAATTTATTGTTGTCCTTTTTATTAGCTGGGAAAGTAGTGAAGTGTACTCGATACTGAAGTGTATGAAAAGCTGAACTCCTACCGAAGTTTACCTGTTACTGAAGTGTACAGGATACTGAAATATATGGAATGCTGAAGTGTACGGGCTCCCCAAGTGTACAGGATACTGAGTGTATGGAATGCTGAAGTGTATAAGGTACTGAAGTGTACGGGACGCCGAAGTGTACGGGACGCCGAAGTGTACGGGACGCTGAAGTGTACGGAATGCTGAAGTGTACGGGCTCCCCAAGTGTACGGAATGCCGAAGTGTACAGGATACTGAAGTATATGGAATGCCGAGGTGTACAAGATACTGAAGTATATGGAATGCCGAAGTGTACAGGATACTGAAGTATATGGAATGCCGAAGTGTACGGAATGCCGAAGTGTACAGGATGCCGAAGTATATGGAATGCTGAAGTGTACGGGCAACTGAGGTGTACGAGCTCCTCAAGTGTATGAAAAACTAAGGTGTCCAGAATACCGAGGTGTTTGAGACGCCGAATTATAAGGAATGCTGCGCCCCTACATTAAATACAACATAGGATTGTCGTTACATATCAAAGAAATGTTGAAATGTGATTAGGCTTTCACTTAATTGTCCCAATCGTGCAAAGAATTGCACCGTGAGGAATAATGGCGCTTAGTTTGAAGCACGTTGTGGTAATACTGATGACGCATACACATGAAGGATGTTTTTCCCACGGTCTTTAAAGCTATCGGCTCAAATACTCCCCGTTAAAGTGCATTTTGGATGTCCGGTAGAGTAGGGCTGGGCGATGTGGCGATATATATATTCTTGATATTTTGATCCATTATTTCACAATGTGATCTGCTACTGCAGTCTGAGCTGTTCTAGAAAATTCATCACTACCATCTAAACTGTATAATCGCACACACCTGGATAGTAGGTGCCTCTATTTGAGGAAACTGTTTGTTGTGTGTTCTCCTCAGAGGATGGTTGTGGCCAGTCGGATCTGGGTCCACAGAGTGGTCTCCTGTCCTCGAAGAACTATCCGGACGAGTACCCCAACAACTCGTCGTGTGAGTGGAAGATCCGCGTCCACAGCAGCCTCAGGATCGTCCTAAAGTTCGAAGATGTCTCCATTGAGGGAGTGGACTGTGAGACAGACTATTTGAAGGTCCTAAAGGAGAACCATGGGACGACTTTTGGTAAGCGAACAGTGTTTTAATTCGATGTGACCTTTTATTTGTAGCTAACTGCACTGATGTGGTCATGAAGTGGATGAGAAATGTTGTGCAGTATTTCCAACCAATCTGAAATATATATACGCAGGCGATAAACTCCGCAGAAGCTCCTCATACTTTCACCGGATGTTATGCGATGGGGAACGCCGCACATATACCGTACGCTCGGCATGGATACAGACGGTCCTGGGTTTGAATCTGGTTACTGAGCCGTTGAGCAAGTAGCGTGCGATATGATTTTGCAAGGTTCCAGACTCGTACATCCTGTCATTTTTAGACTTTTAAGACATGTTTCTGTAGTGAGTTGCCTAAATACTTCCAGGGTTGGTCAGAGAGAAACCAGGGCTGTTCCCAGATTCTGACTCGGAATTCCTGCTTAGCGGGTTGAAGTGAGCAGGTTAAAATTCCCTGTGTGGATAAATGCATTCCCAACTGAGTCGAGTTTATTTGCCGTATCAGTTGAACTTTATTAGATGTAAACTGCTTGTGGAATGCGTTGCGTGACGCTGCCTTTCTGCTGATTTGAGCCGTTAAACTTGTTTTGCTAGTTGTCCAAACAAAAGGAGATGATGCTAGTCCTGTACATGCCATCACATCATGTGATACTCTGTCCTACACTAGCACTTCCTCATTAGGAACAAATTGTGCGTTGTTTTTTGGAAGACATCGCTTCCATCCCCCCCCCCCCCCCCCCCTCCACTTTTTTACAACCTACATTTGAGGACATTCTGCTGTTGCCTTTGCTTTTCAGCAAGGTAACACAGTATAAATAGCTCCATTGTGCGGATGGTGTGTTGATGAGATCCGCACATGTTAAGACATTGTGCTTCTATTTTAAAGAGTAAGATGGGAATTTCACCAGGTGTGGTGGAAGTCATGTTGTGTAATCGGAACTGTGTTCATTTGGCAACAGTGCACAGAATTGCACCACGTCGGTGTGAAAGTGTGCAAACTCCTGTTCTCATGTAGCGCTCTGGCAGACTCCACGGGCCACGTTATCTTGATATGGGAAACTTTTGAAAGTGAAACGAGGATGCTCCATCCCTGACTGCCTCTGAATGGCGGACGCATGGTGACGTCTAATAATAGTTCAACCGTAGGAAATCTTTTAAATTCGGAGCCTGTATGATCTCACAGAGTGTATTTAAAATGTTTACACACATCTCACGAAAAACAAGATGGCTTATCACCCAAAGAACACCATATGCATGGTGAAGCATGGTGGTGGCGGCGTCATGTTCTGAGGATGTTTCTCTTCAACTGGGACTGGGGCTTTATTCAAGTTAACGGGACTCATGGATCGCTCCAAATATCAATCTATTTGGGCAAAAATAAATGAATAAAAGGCCTTTGATAATCAGTTGAAGATGAAGAGAAAATTCACCTTCTAGCTCGATAACGAGCCACATTCTGGCAAGAGACATCCATTGATTGGGAGGATTCTGTACAGATTTTGTTTGACCAATCAGTGATCTGATTTCTAGCTTTGCCCATGTGTCAGTATTTGTTTTTCTGGTACCCTGATGAGATATATGGGACACATGGTGATGGATATAAAAGCAGAACGTAGAATCACGGTTCAAGTACGGTGAAATCGGCTCTGTCCGATGAAAAAGTGCTACTATACTCTTCAAGACACAGCTTGACGAGAGAAGTGAAATTTCAGTCCAGCGTGTCAGAGGATATTGGACAACTCCTGGTGAACCAGTCTTCAGTCATCCCTCGATCATGCGATTACTCTTTTTCCTGAAGGACGCTGCGTGTTACTCACACCAGGTTTCACAACATGAGCATATGAGGAAATGAGTTTGTGAATTTCTGTACATTACCATACAGATTTATACTTTATATCTACTCATATTTACGACAAAGAGACCAGTGCTCGTTAAATATCATATCATGGATTTCGCCGTCATGTCACTGTACATCAGATCTATATCACTTCACAGCACATCCGGCCCTTTACGGAACTATTGTCTAACCCCGCCGGTCCTTCAGTCAGGCTCCTGCTTCTGACAAAAGACCATTCATTATTTCATGGCCGCTCTGAAAGGTTAGGAGGAAGAGACGGTTCAGGTGACGACGTGCAGTGCGGCAGGGCTTTATGAAGCTGAAAATGGAGAACGGACTGAAATGAAGAGCGACGTGGCCATATAGAGGGATCGGGGGGGGGGGGGGGGGGGGGGGGGCTTGTCTGTGAAACACCAGCTCTTCGCTTGTCCGCTCTGCCAAATAGATGAAGCTGTGAGCGTCTTCGCTCAGGGGTTTAAGTTAAGAAAATGAAACGCTGTACAAGAATTCAGAAAGTATCCGCTGCGGTTTTATAACAAGCTTAGTTACAGCTAACAACACTTTGTTTATTTACAGGCCTGGCTTCAGTTTTGCAAACATTACTGACATTAATGCCTAATTATAAAAAAAAAAAAAGATTAAATACTAATCCTAGCGACTAGGAAGCGCTTAACCAGCTCCCCCCCCCCCCCCCCCCCCCCCCCCCCCCCACTATAATGATGGAACATGTACACGATGCATGTGTCGGGCGACGCCCGTTTCTTCGCCCTCGGCTCAGAAACATGGCCGACGCCGTCATCAGTATGCGATGGTTAGGGGGTCGTGATAGGACGATGGGTATTACACACTGTCTCCCACAAGCCCGGTAACGGGAATAAAATACTCCTTTATCTACAGGTGATAACAGGAAGTGGATCGACCTGCAGGATGGCGGATAATATTTCTAACTCCGTGTCTGTTGTGTGTTAGTGTACTGGCAGTATTGCGGCGAGCCGAAATCTCACCCCAGAGTGACCAGCCAGCCTCTTTACACAAACGCCAGCGAGCTCACGGTGAGCTTCCGCTCCAGCCGTCACTCCTCAGGCAGAGGCTTCCGGCTTTCCTACAGCACAGTCAACCACACAGGTAGGCCAGACGTCTTTCACCCTCTTGCACGCTTCACATATGCAGCGTTTAGTCATTTCTCCTCGTCCTCGCTGCGGTTGTTTAGGCAGGTGATGACGCAGCAATCGCACTCGGGACCAAAACAAACCAGATCGGGAGCATGAGACCGAGGTGTGGTTCAATTGCAGTGAGGAAGTGATTCGACTCTGAATCGACTCGGATGCAGGAAGCGAATCAAACATGCCTTGTGTTTTGGTTTGCAATTTTTTTGTCTCTTTTTGTTTTGTTTTTTTTGGAGAGTTCCAAGCTGCTAAACCGAGCCAAACGACTCCAAATACGCCGCAATACACAAAATATTAGAAACGAATCGTTTTATAGAATTTTTCGATTATTTGTTTAACACTGGCTCCGCGTTCACGCCACTCAGGGTCATTTTTGTAACGTCTCTATGGAAGAAGAGTTTTCTCTTCTTTTTTTTTTTTTTTTTTTTTTTTTTGTTTGTTTGTTTTTTGTTTTTTTATGTTGAAAACAAAACTAAATCAAATAGGATGATTTAGCAGAATGATCAGATTCACTGAAATCTAGCACACGGTGTCCACCATTTATTTTCTTCTGTTTATTTTTATCTGGCTTGTTTGTTTGTTTTCAGTCTTGATTGGATCTTAAAGCAGGTTACACTTGTTAAGTCGGACTAAGCCTCGGCACGTCCTCACCGTCTCTTCGCTCAGCATGTCCCGACATAACACACCGCTCTCACCCGACGCGAGGTGCTTATCCACTCCCATGCTTTATCAATGCTGGTGTGTGTGTGTGTGTGTGTGAAGGTGTTTTCAACCCAGATGTGGTAAAGGAAGCAGGCTGTTCATCCTGTTGTGATGACGTGTGTGTGAGTGTGTGTTGTGTGCGTGTCCTGTTGTGCCTCCTGCTGTTTGTTGAGATATCCCTGGTTTTCCGCTGAGGAGACATTTCTGAGCTTCTCTTATGATCCCTCATTGTGTTTGTGTCCCCCCTGTGCTTTTCCTCCTCAGAGCTGCTGACGTGCACAGACAAAGGCAGCCATTTCTCCCAATCCCACTACAGGTAACTGTTTTTACTGTTTATTAAACATCCCAACCCCACGGTTTACTTTAAATCTCAACCACCTTTGCGTCACTTAACGTAGGAGGAACAACGCCATGAATAAAACATGCCGTGTATGGCGCACCGTGTTATCTGTCATGTATTTCATTACATGTTCATTTCTGTAAGGACAAAGAACTGACTTGACGTACAAGTGAGGTGTGTTTCAGTCACCGTTTTTCTGTGGCTCAGTCTCCGATGTTGTTGTTTTGACTAGCGAAATCAGTCTAGCTATAATTCACTATAGATGCTGACTACATGCAGCTAATGCAGCAGCAGCGTTAGAGCCGGTGTAGTGAGCATCCGTAGTGAACAGGAAGTCATTTGAAATTCAAGCTTCAGCACAACTCCTGAAATTAATATAAACAAACCTAAACTAGAAGGCGCTCAATTTTCACCGTCTCTGGTTTGTTATACTCTCTCTCTATCTCTCTCACTCTCTCTCATTTCCTTCCAGTCTCTTTTTATCTCTCTCTGTCCTCTTCTCTCTTTTTTCGTTCTGTCTCCCTCTAATTCAGTCTTTTTCTCTGTCCCTCAGTCTTTCTTTCTTTCTGATTCTCCGTCTCTCTGTCTCTGATGTTCTGTCTTTGTCCCCCCCCCCCTCTTTGTCTCTCTCTGTCTCTGTCCCCCTCTCTTTTTTTCTGTCTGTCTCTCTCTGACTCGCTCTTTCTCTCTGTCCCTCGGTCTTTCTTTCTTTCTGATTCTCTGTCTCTCTATCACTCATACTCTCTCTGTCTCTCTCCATCTCTCTCGGTCTCTGTCCCGCACTCTGTCACTCTTTTTCTCTCTGTCTCTATCTATCTGTCAGTCTCTCTCTCTCTCTCTCCGCCATCTCTCTTTTTTTTTTCTTCCTTTCTCTCAGTCCAGATTGTCAGTGTTTGTTGGTCTGAATCCCTCAGACACTTTTGCTTTCATCCTCCGCACTCATAAATTAACTCCCTAGCACTTGTTGATTTTCTGCCACCTTGTGTGTTTGTATTTGTGTGTACGGGTGTGTGTGCGGGCTATAATTAGCCGAAGTGTAAGCAGCTACTTTATTGTTGTCTCCTGCCGTAGGAAGTTCTGTCCTGCCGGATGTGGAGCTGCAGAGGGTGACGTGGCCGGAGACGTTTCTCAGGGCTACAGACACGTGAGTGCAGCTCTTATTGTTCTGCATTTCATCAGAGAGGAGATGAGGAGTGTGACGGGACGTCCCCAGGGAGTACTTTCCCCCCTACTGAGCAGGGTCGGGGGTAGGGAAGGGGGGGGGGGTTTATTTATGAGCAGGCAAAACAGGTTGGAGTTGGAGATGAGTGGCAGGATGGAGGCTTCTCTGAGCAGGAGGTCTGGGATGCTTTTGGTTAGAGAATAGAGGCTGGGGGAAGGAAAGCCCGGTGCTGGTCTCATTGTGTTTCATTGTGTGTGACAGCTCAGTGAGAAGTATCCGAGAGGACAGGGAAGTGTGTGTGTGTGTGTGTGTGTGTGTGTGTGTGTGTCCACATGCAGTAAATGAAGTGTCCAGCCTTCATTGTTCTCATAGTTACCTCAGAAATTCAGGCTGAACCGTGAGTATCAAGCAGTAATTAACATCTAAATGCAGACCTTCAGTACTTTTTTGACTGAGAAGGTGCTTTTTATTTTACTCCAGCTCCCATTCTGTGGTTAACGTGACTTCTTGGCATAAACGGGAACATGATGCCGGACAAAATGAGCCTTTCTGGTTCCCTATGTTTGGACCGTTTGTTGTAACGACGTGGGAGAGTTTGAATTAAAGACCAACTTTCCTGCCAGTTCGCACCACAAAAAAATCTTCAGTCTCAGCTTCCTCCACGTTCGCTGTGTTTGTGTATTTTTGACGTCTCCTGGTTCCGTCACACAACTCGTGACACTTTTATTATTCCACACAACGCTCGTGGTCCTTCCAGTCCAGTGGAAACGCTGAACAGGAACTCATCCTGGAATGGTGTGGTGTTTTGTTTTTTGGTTTTTGTTTGTTTCTTTGTTTGCAGATTTTTACCCACATAGTTTGGGGTTCTGTTTGCCTTCATGTCCTCCTTAGAGTCCTGGAGGGATGAGATAATGTCAAGGGTGCAGTCAAGACATGATGATTCAGCCTGTGGGGTCTCGAGCGAGGTCTTGATGTTGCGTAAGGATCAAAGCTTGTCTTTTGTGAACAACATGCCCGCTAATATTAAGTGAGATGAGCGACACATTTCATATTGTGATGTACTTGACTTGATGAGATGTCACGTGCTTTCCGACTAGGAAATCCAAGTCCATGCGGAATTTTTGTTAATGGTCCGAAAAATAATAAACGGAGGTTGGAAGATCCCGTTATCAGGGACATTGGACATTTTTGAACACGTTAAACGTTTTAGAGCAAGGCGGAGAATAGGAATCGGCGGAATGAGCGTATCGGGAGAAAACGGGGTACAAAAGTAGGCCTCATTTAGACCCTGTTTACGCTAGTGCGTTTTCGTTTTTAAACGAAAACGTGCTTCGTCCACGTCGGCGTCTCCGCTGCGTAACAGAAACGATCTCCGTCCACACGACTCGACCGAAAACGCATGGCACGTGACCGTTCATGCACACCGGGCACGCGCGTACAAGTGTAAACAGGAAGCTGGTTGCTAGTCACCGGAAAGCACAACAAGCCGGCGTTCCGTGTAGGACTTGCGCCACTTGAAATGAGATTTGTCGGTGATCGCTCTAATCGTAGCTCGCCTCCTGCGCATGTACGCAGCTGCATTATTATAAAATACAGAATTTTAACTGCACAACGGCTGCAAAGAATGACGACAAAGCCAGCGAGTCTTGCGGTTCTGTCTCCGTGTTGTCGCGTATATAATCAATGCAGCGTAACGATCATATGCTAGGGGCTTGACGAATCAGGGAAGGATACGCGATGATCCAGAACACCCAATCAAGCGGTGAATGTGGGCGGAGCCATGCCTTCGTCCTGCCTTTTGGTCCGTTCACACAGAAACACGAGCACAGAGTTTTCAAACTAATACGGGGTCTCCTGCGTTTCCGAAAGTCTCGAGTAGTGTGGACGACAGGCGTAACCGTAGCAACAGTTACGCGTTTTAAAACGAAAAGGCACCAGTGTTAACAGGGCCTGAGCGATTAGACTCTAGCTGGCATCCTAGGTACGGGTGTCGACTCTCTTCACACTCACAGGCAGCGTGGCTGATTTTATCTCTCACTGGCTTTTGTAAAAAAATAAATAAAAAGGCGGGTGGAGCTCAGAGCTGTTGGGTTACACGCACAGGTTTCAGATGTGGCTAACGCATACATAACAAACACGCACAAACAGAAACCGTCATGGTTGATCAAATCCCGCCTCGGTGCTCCTAAATGCCTTCGTTCACTGTCTAAACGAAACTAGCGTACGGCGTAAGAGCTCGTCTTTGTGTAAACACGACTGATCAAAGTCCTGTTAGTCACATCGTGTTAACGAGCTGCTCTGGGCGAAGGACTGATACAAACAGAAGGGTGGGTGTGAGCAAGCTTGTGCGGGATTCGCTTCTGCAGACAGCGGGAATAACGGGGGTAATTACTTATAAACCTTAAACCCATTATGATCGATAGCTCTGTGTTAGCGCGGTCAAATTAATGAATCGATCAGCTACAGAAATGTCTTTGAGAATCGTGACGTTGCGAAAGTTTCAACACGTAATTGAGAGTGAAAGACTTTCAGGGGCGTCGTTCTCATCTGAGGGGCTAGAAAAAGATTTAGTAAAAAAAAACAACAAACATCAGCTCTGAAATCTGTAATCCGACTGTGGAGAGTTTCTGGCCCTGGACGGTGGATTAATGATCAGGTTCATGAGGCAGCTGTTTCCGGTGATTAGACACGACGCGTGCGTTGTTACCACATCCCGCTAATGAAGAGTCTGATGTAGAGCAACTGAGAGACGGTATAACAGACGGAGAAAACACACGGAGCTAGACAGGTGGAGCTGCAGATTAGGGATCAGGCCACTGGAGCCAGATTAAAAGCTCCGGTTCTAGCTCATGATGAAAGTCAGCGTAATGTCTGCTGATGGGTGGAAAGTCTGAGGTTATTACTTTGTTCGCAGGTTTGCAGTAGGTGTGTTTGAGAGAGAGTGAGTGTGTATAGTGTGTACATGTATAGGTGTGGCTGGGTGGGTGTTTAAGAGTGTGTATATGTAAATATATAAATATATATATAATATATATAAAATAAATAACGTGTATGTGTGTGCTTACACGTGTGTTCTGTGTCTCATGGTTCTTGGTTCCAGACGTCAGTTCTGTGTAAAGCCGCGGTCCACGCAGGAATCTTTCCGGACCAGTTCGGGGGAGAGATCACAGTGGAGGAGCAGCATGGACTTCGTTACTACGAGTCGGTCCGGGCCAACGGCATCCAGTCCAAAACGTGAGTCTACTTCAGTGATCTTCATGAAAACTGTTCAGACGGGGGTCGGGCAGTGCAGTGTGTCTCACGTGCAGTTTAACACGTGACCTCGTGGCCTGTGTTACAGAAATGATTCAGTGTTTTATCTGTAGTGCGTGTGTCAGGACGACAGACACGACTTACACCCGTCCCCCTTTTTTTAATTATTTATTTAATTTGGTTACTCTCAGCTGTGAACGACTGTGGCGTCATTGGATCATTGGGATTCATTCTTTCTTTCTTTCTTTCACACACACTTTTCTTTCTTTTTCTGGTTTTGCTCTTCTTTCCCCCAGTCTTCCTTTTATACATTTTATCTTTTGTGTTTCCTGTCTTTCTTACTCTTTTTCTTTCCCTCGTTCTAGTCTTTATTCTCTCTCACTTTCTCCTTCTTGCTTTTTATTTATTTATTTGTTTGTTTGTTTATTTTACTGTTTTACCCTTCTTTTCCCCATTTCTTCCTCATTTAAATTCTTTACTTTTTTGGTTGCTGTTTTATGTACTCCCTCTTCCTTTTCCCCTCTCTCCCTCTCTCTCTCTCTCTCTCTCTCTCTCTCTCTATCTCTGTTACACATACATATATAAACCCTTTTTTTTTTTCCTTTTTCCCTGTTTTTATTTGTTTTTCTTTCTTTCTCTCATCCTATCCCTTTCTTTCCCTGTCTCTCTTGTAGCCATTTGTCTGTTCTCTTCTCAGTACAGAGAACGATGTAAAGCTCTTGTCTGTTGTAATCACACATGCTTGACAGTTGCTGTGGATAGAAATGAGGTTAAAAAGCTGCAGGTTTTGTAAAGGCTCTTTACAGTCAGTGTGTGGGGAATGTGTGTGGTTACACTGCTCAATATCGGCTACAGTTAAACGCCACACTTAGTGTGATGACAGGAACAGTTCATATTGTTTATTTATTTATTTATTTATTTCTAAAAAGGAGGATTTATTGCATCTTTCTCGTTAGCGTTCGGTGTGCGAGTGTGGACATGTTCTCTAGAGACGCATCCTGATTTATCAGTGCATCGCTTTCTTACTGCTGCTGGTGAGACGGGATTTGACGGGCCAGGCGTTGCCTCATACGAGGCGTGTTTTGTTTGGAGTAGAGCTGTGCCACAGATTTGCTCAGCAGTTTATCCTTTTATTTTGTGTATCCGGAGCTGGCAGCCTGTTCCCTGGAGCGGTGACGATCTAAACAGGACAGGAGTGTTGAAATGAGACTGCGGTAATCATGTGGTGCGTTGGGAACGCGTCTCACCTTCTATCGCTTCGCCCTCGAGGTTCGTTACGCACCGGCTCCTTCAGAAATGACCTCATCGGTGCCCATTGTGGATTTTCACCAAAAGATCTTACTTTTAGGGAATGACGGAGTGGGAAAACAGCATGTCATGGAACGTGAATGCATTTTCTTTTATCCACAGTATTTATTAGGATTAGGACAGTGTTGTGCTTTACAGCAGGATAACTGAGCGGCGGGGCTTTCCATTTAGTACTTTGTCTTTTCTTGCACAGTTCTCCATTCTGAGTGGTCAGAAAGTGTTGATTAATCTTCTATAACAGCAGAGAGTTGTTGCATGGTGGACAGTCCAAATGATCCGAGGCTAATAATTAACAGGTTTAAAAATAGCTTTGTTCCAATATGGGTTTTTTTTTTTTTTTTTTTTGCCATGGGAATATCTTCAGTACAGAGGAAGCACTTTCAGGTTTCTCAGGATTAACTCGGTATTAAATGTGACCATAAATGGATAAAAAGTGTGACGTGTCGTTCTTTAATGAATGGAAAAATTGTAACTGTTTCCCGTTCACTTCAGCGTTCCCGTACATTTCAGCATTCCCGTACACTTTAGTATTCCCTACACTTCAGCGTTCCCGTACACTTCAGTATGCCCTACACTTCAGCGTTCCCGTACACTTCAGCGTTCCCGTACACTTCAGCGTTCCCGTACACTTCAGCGTTCCTGTACACTTCAGTATTCCCTACATTTCAGCGTTCCCGTACATTTCAGCGTTCCCGTACACTTCAGCATTCCCGTACACTTTAGTATTCCCTACACTTCAGCGTTCCCATACACTTCAGCGTTCCCGTACACTTCAGCGGTCCTTACACTTCAGCGTTCCCGTACATTTCAGTGTTCCCGTACACTTCAGTGGTCCTTACACTTCAGCGTTCCCGTACACTTCAGCGGTCCTTACACTTCAGCGTTCCCGTACACTTCAGCGTTCCCGTACACTTCAGCGTTCCCGTACACTTCAGCGTTCCCTACACTTCAGGGTTCCCTACACTTCAGGGTTCCCTACACTTCAGCGGTCCTTACACTTCAGCGGTCCTTACACTTCAGTATTCCCTACACTTCCCGTACACTTCAGGATCCTGTACACTATCCCTCTGAATGCTTTTTAATGTTGCTTATAAATTCTTATTTATATATCTATATTCTAGATTTCTGCGGATGAAGGTTTCCGTTTTGGGACTTCTGTTCCAAGTTCTTCCAAAATCTAAAACTGAGCTCGTACTGAATCGATTGTTTCCTGCAATGGTTTAACTCTTGTGTTATCAAGAGTTCAACAAAACTCTTTTTTTGTTTGTTTGTTTGTTTGTTTGTTTGTTTGTTTGTTTTGTGTTTGCTTTTGTTTTGTTTGTTTTTTTTAATTTTTTTTTTTTGAGCCTGACTAATCTCTATAGTGTGTGTGTGTGTATATAATTTGAGATTTGTAAAATCAGTATATAAATGAGTTGAAATGATTCTCTTGCCAAAAGAAACTCGAGCTGTGAAATGTGTGGCCTGTGTTCGGATGAGTTTCCTGTCATCACTGAGACAGATTTCTATTAGAAGCGAATCCGCTCCGAGAGGATCGGATCGATGATGCAGGCTGTCCAGGGACGGCTTTACGCTTGGTGAAACGTTAGGATCGATATGATTTCAATAATCATAATCATCTTTCCCAGGATGGCATGTCTGAAGCGAGTACAGCGCTTGTGCAGATTTGCTGTTGCTCAGTGTAGCTGTGTGCTGGTGGCCAGTGATTAAGCCTGAGTCATCGTATTTATGCACGTGGAAAAAGAGTCGTCTCGCCGCCCTCCCCCCATCCCGATGTGCAGGGCTCCACTCCAGCGTTACTGCTAGGAATGATGAAAAGGAAATGGCAGCCAGGACGCCTGTGAAAATGGCACGTTCCTTAAGTAATAGCTGCGAGAGGTGCAATTTCCCACCATGCTCCCTCTAATTAGCTCCAACACAGCACTGTCAGGCAGCTTGGCTTCACCGCAGACGTGTGTGTAGGGTGGGGGGCTGCTGGGGCAGCAGGGGGTCTTTAGGAACAAAAGCCTCACTCGGTTTAGCAGTGATTTGGGAGTGGGACAATAGAGGATCTGCTCTTTACCCCCAGTGGGCGTTTCCCTTAATTTATCACTGTAATTATAATCACTGACTGATCTTTCTTTCTCTTTTCTCTTTTTTTCTCTTCTTCTCTTTCAGCGGCTCTTTGTCTGATATTCTCTTCACATTTGTCACCAATGGTAAGTGATTATTTTATTTTTTTGTTCTATAAGCACGTACAGTTGGGGAAATAAGTATCGGACGCGTCAACATATTTTTCAGTAAATATATTTCCTATGAGGTTATTCACGTGAAATTTTGAGCAGACATCAGTGATAATTCAAGAAATCCACACATATAAAGATTTCACAACATTAAAGACCATAAATGAAGTTATGTGTAATAAAGTAGAATGACACGGGGGGGAAAAGTATTGAACACGCTAAGGGAAAGCAGTTCTCTTAGGTAAGGTAAGGCAAGGAACCGGCTGAAATCCGTAAGTAATTATACCCGCTATCTGTGCAAGTTAATATCAGCTGGGTTAGTAACTGATGGTCTATAAAAAGGATTTTCGTTACCAAGGTGTCACACAGGAAACATCTCATGATGGGTAAAAGCAAAGAGCTCTCCCAAGACCTTCGCAACCTTATTGTTGCAAAACATATTGATGGAGGCAGATACAGACGTATTTCAAAACTTCTGAATCTTCCAGTAAGCACCACTGGGGCCAATATCCGTAAGTGGAAGCAACATCACTCCGTCATCAACCGGCCACGCACAGGAGCTCCTCGCAAGATTTCTGACCAGGGAGTCAGAAGAAAAGTCAGAAGAGTAGCCCAAGAGCCAAGGACCACTCGGAAAGCGCTCCAGAAACACTTGGAGGCAGCAGGTACCATCGTCACAGAGAAAACAATAGGCAATGCACTCCACTGCTCACGCTCACCCCGCAAGACTCCATTACTAAAGAAAAGGCATGCTAAAGCTCGTTTAAAGTTTGCTACAACTCATTTGGACAAGCCTATGAAATACTGGAGAGTGTAGTCTGGTCAGAGCAAAATTTAACTTTTTGGCTGTGATACTAAACACCATGTTTGGAGAAGAAATGGCACTGCACGTCACCCTAAAAACACTGTACCATCAGTGAAGTGTGGAGGTGAAGCATCATGGTGTGGGGCTGTTTTTCATCGTATGGTACTGGCAGACTTCATATAATTGAAGGAACGATGAATGGAGCCCTTTACCGGGAGATTCTTGAGAGGAATCTGCTGCCATCCACCAGGATGATGAAGATGAGACGTGGGTGGAGCTTCCAGCAGGACAACGATCCAAAGCATACAGCAAAGGAAACTTTTAATTGGTTTCAGAGAAAAAATATCAAGGTGTTAGAATGGCCGAGTCAATCACCTGACTCGAATCCAATTGAACAAGATTTAAAGACAATATGTTTAGAAGAATGAACCAAAATCACACCTGAATACTGCGGCCCATTGATTTCTTCATACAGGAAGTGTCTTGAGGCGGTCAGTACAAACAAAGGCTTCTCCGCGAAGTATTAAATACATTTCAGTTAGCGTGTTCAATAATTTTTTTTCCTGTGTCATTCCGCTTTATTACACAACTTTATTTATGGACTTTAATGTTTGGATGTCTTTATATGTGTGGATTTCTTGAGTTAATTCTGATGTCTGGTGAAAAATTCATGTGAATAGCCTCATTGGAAATACTGAAAAAGATGCTGACTCATTCAATACTTAATTCCCCCACTATGTATTTCTACTTTGTTCCCATTTGATGATGAATTACTTTCTGTCCCAAGAAATTCAGGTGGTGTGGAAATGCTTTGAAGCTGCTTTTAGCACATAAACTCCACAACCCTCTAAGCCCCGCCCACAAGACACGCCTCCAACTGCCTCACTTAGTGATTCATAATAGCATCAGCAATGACTTGTCTTCTGTTCTCTCTCTCTCTCTCCTCTGTGCTTTTCTTTTCTCTCTTTCCCACTTTCCTTTTTGTGCGTTTGACACTTTTTTTTTACCTACTCATCACTTTTTCAGTCTTTTCCTTTTCTCTCCCTGTCTTTCTTTCTGTCCTTCATTCCTTTCTTCATTCCTTCCTTTTTTTCTCCATTTCTTTCCTCTTTCATTCCTCTCTCCACTTCATTCCTCCTTCCTTCCTTCCTCTCTCCCCTTCCTTCATTCCTCCTTCTTTCCTCTCCCCCTTCCTTCCTTCCTCTCTCCTCTTCCTTCCTTCCTCTCTCCTCTTCCTTCATTCCTCCTTCTTTCCTCTCTCCTCTTCCTTCATTCCTCTTCCATTCCTCTCTCCGCTTCATTCCTCCTTCTTTCCTCTCTCCTCTTCCTTCATTCCTCCTTCTTTCCTCTCCCCCTTCCTTCCTTCCTCTCTCCTCTTCCTTCCTTCCTTCCTCTCTCCCCTTCCTTCATTCCTCCTTCCTTCCTCTCTCCTCTTCCTTCATTCCTCCTTCTTTCCTCTCTCCTCTTCCTTCATTCCTCTTTCATTCCTCTCTCCGCTTCATTCCTCCTTCTTTCCTCTCTCCTCTTCCTTCATTCCTCTTTCATTCCTCTCTCCGCTTCATTCCTCCTTCTTTCCTCTCTCCTCTTCCATCATTCCTCCTTCTTTCCTCTCTCCTCTTCCATCATTCCTCCTTCTTTCCTCTCTCCCCCGTCCTTCATTCCTCCTTCTTTCCTCTCTCCTCTTCCTTCATTCCTCCTTCTTTCCTCTCTCCTCTTCCTTCATTCCTCCTTCTTTCCTCTCTCCTCTTCCTTCATTCCTCCTTCTTTCCTCTCTGCTCTTCCATCATTCCTCCTTCTTTCCTCTCTCCCCGTCCTTCATTCCTCCTTCTTTCCTCTCTCCCCGTCCTTCATTCCTCCTTCTTTCCTCTCTCCTCTTCCTTCTTTCCCCTCTCCTCTTCCTTTATTCCTCCTCCTTTCCTCACCCCTTCCTTTTTTCCTCTCTCCCCTTCCTTCATTCCTCTTCCTTTCTTTCCTCTTTCTTTCTTTCCTCTTTCTTTCTTTCCTCCTCCTTTCTTTCCTCCTTCTTTTTTTTCTTTCTTTCCTTCCTTTTTTTTCTTCATTTTTTCCCCTTGTTCCTTAATTCATTCATTTATCCTTCCTTCCTCTCACCCCTTCCTTCCTTCCTCTCTCCCCTTCCTTCATTCCTCCTTTTTTCCTCTCTCCCCTTCCTTCCTTCCTCACCCCGTCTCCCCCATTTTGTCCCCCTTCTTTGCTATTTGTGGTGTTCATAATTATTCTTTTTTTTCAGTAATCTCATTTCATTTATTTATTTATTTATTTATTTATGTAAGTCAATTTGTTCTGTTTAAGTAGATTTACGTGTGTTGGAGCGAGTGAAAGTCCTGCTGGTGGTTTCTCAGGCTGCTTCATGAAGCGTGGGAACCTCTTATCTCCTGATTAGATTTATTTCTACCTGACAGTCTGGCAGCAGGAGGGTTTTATTTCATCAGAGTAGCGTGACTTGTGCTGGCACGTCTCAGGTGACTCTCTGTGCCAAGAACTACGCTAACAGACCAAACGGCAGCCTGCTGTCAACCAACGGCCGCTTCACACACCTGCTCGTTTCTGCACCTCAGCAGAAAAACACTACTAGTTGTGTTTCACTAGGATGATGTCGCAGAATGGCCCACACACACACACACACACACACACACACACACACACACACACACACACACACACACACACACACACTGGATAAATAGATGAGTGGCTACAAATCAGTCTGAAATTAATTTACTGCACCACAGTGCACTTAAGACCGTGACAGACAACCCCCTCTCTTTTAAACCAACCGAAACCTCATTACTGTCAATCTGTCTCCAGCCACTTCAATCAGGATCACTGTCCCGCCCCCTCCCAAGCTCCACCTGACACTCGTACCATCAAACACTGGCGCACCAAGGAAGTGGCTTTCAGATGGTGAAATAAAAGCCCTTTCTCAATCTCTCTTTTTTTTTTATATATATATATATATATTAATATATTTCATACCCGTGACCCTGTTTAAGTACACACGCGTTGAGCTTTGTAAGGGGCTTTTTAACTTCCTGTTGAGTCAATGAGCACCATAAATAAGTCACAGCCCACATGCATGTTGAACACAATCCACACACAGCCAGAAAAGCAGTGCTATTTCTGTTTGATGTTTTTTATATCCCTTTTTATTGATTTCCTGTCGGGCAGAAAAACTGTTCTCGGTTTAACTGCATGTGTAAAGGCCAGATTACTGTAAGATCACTGACCGAGGCTGTGAGTTCACTGACCGGAGCGGAGAGATCACAGACCGGAGTGGAGAGATCGCTGACCGAGGCTGTGAGATCACTGACCGGAGCTGAGAGATCACTGACCGGAGCTGTGAGATCACTGACCGAGGTTGTGAGATGACTGACCGGAGCTGAGAGATCACTGACCGGAGCTGTGAGATCACTGACCGAGGCTGTGAGATCCCTGACCGGAGCTGAGAGATGACTGACCGAGGCTGTGAGATGACTGACCGGAGCTGTGAGATGACTGACCGGAGCTGTGAGATGACTGACCGGAGCTGAGAGATGACTGACCGGAGCTGTGAGATGACTGAACGGAGCTGTGAGATGACTGACCGAGGCTGTGAGATGACTGACCGGAGCCGAGAGATGACTGACCGGAGCTGTGAGATGACTGACCGAGGCTGTGAGATGACTGACCGGAGCTGTGAGATGACTGACCGGAGCTGTGAGATCACTGACCGAGGCTGTGAGATGACTGAACGGAGCTGTGAGATGACTGACCGGAGCTGTGAGATGACTGACCGGAGCTGTGAGATGACTGACCGGAGCTGTGAGATGACTGACCGGAGCTGTGAGATGACTGACCGAGGCTGTGAGATGACTGACCGGAGCCGAGAGATGACTGACCGGAGCTGTGAGATGACTGACCGAGGCTGTGAGATGACTGACCGAGGCTGTGAGATGACTGACCGAGGCTGTGAGGTCACTGACCGGAGCTGTGAGATGACTGACCGGAGCTGTGAGGTCACTGACCGGAGCTGTGAGATGACTGACCAGAGCTGTGAGATGACTGACCGGAGCTGTGAGGTCACTGACCGGAGCTGTGAGATGACTGACCGAGGCTGTGAGGTCACTGACCGAGGCTGTGAGGTCACTGACCGAGGCTGTGAGATGACTGACCGAGGCTGTGAGGTCACTGACCGGAGCTGTGAGATGACTGACCGGAGCTGTGAGATGACTGACCGGAGCTGTGAGATGACTGACTGAAGCTGTCTCTCTGTCTGTATCTGTCTAACTGTCCACATCAGTGTGTCTCTCTGACTGTCTGTCTTTCTGTCTGTCTGTTTAGCTGTTTGTCTTTTTATCTGTGTATCTCTCTATCTGTTTGTCTGTCTGCTTGCCTGTCAGTCTGAATCCATTTCTGTTTGTCTACCTGTCTTTCTAACTGTGTCTATCTACATGTCTGTGTCAGTCTATCCATCTTTCCGTCTGTCTGTACACGTAAATATATTACACTGATCTAGAATAATCTAATCATCTAGGCTAGAATGATTTAGCCTATAAATCACTAATGCTGGCCGATCAACACACAGCAGCATCCCGACCCTCATACCGGTGTTCTACATAGTAGCTATATGAAGTAACAGCTGCTGGTGCGCTATTTTCATGCTCCTCAGTACACTTATGTTATTTGGGACGTGACGTGCACTCCAGCTGCCTGATGTGAAGCCGGTGCCAGATTCTGACTCACTTCTACTGCCCGTGGTTCCTGTCGCTCTCCGGATCTGTCCGATTCATCCTTCACTTCTTTCCACGCTCGTGACTCACCTTCTTCTGCTGTGGATGGTCCCACACAGACACCCTAAACATTTTCCTTTCCAAATATATGCAAGTCTCACTCTTGTTTCAGTGTTCTCACCCGGATGCTGAATATTTGTACCCAAGACCTGCGGATTATTTAAGAACTAAGAATTTGGATTTTTGTAAAAACTGGCTCTTGATGAAAGTGCCCTCTGTTTTCTTTCCTTTTCTCCCTCTACAGACTGTCCCAATCAGATGTTGCTTCAACCCGTGTCCGTCAGCTCCTCGTGGGAGAAGGACGCATTCGATGGGACTCGGAGCGATCGGTCCCCAGGCCTCGTCCACTCCGTCTCCCCGACGGGAATCTGGGACGACGAGCCAGACAGTAAACACTGGCTCCAACTCGACCTGGGAGAGAAGAAGAGGATAACAGGTTCGAGTTACTAAAGCATCGTATTTACTTTTCACGCTTATCTGTTACAGGGGATATAAACATTAGAGACATAAGTATCGGATGATCTCATTCTCCAGGAAATTGTCCAGCGGTCGTCCAGAGTAAAGTGGAAAAACGTGCACACATATATTGAAGAAAAAAAAAAAGTGTAACGGAACATTTCACGTGTAAATAACCTTCAAAGGTTATAGTAGGAATTGAAGTCGACCTGAAGCATGCACGTGTTTTATTTATCTGTCTCATCGGGATTTTGCTGCGTTTTATTTTTCACTTTTTTTTTTTTTTTTAATGATTGTTGCACCAAAAAAGCTTGATTTTGCTGCAGCTTTTTTTCAAAATCCACGACGCGATTTGCAGAGTTTTTTTTTTGGTCTTTTTATTTATTTATTTTTATCGGTAAACGAGTCCTTTTGGCTGTACTCGTGTCCGACGCACGTGAACGGAAGACGGCTTTGGCTGAACGCACGTCGTGATGACGTCACACGACGCGTCTCGAATCCTAAATCCTCTGAACATTGCAGCGTTTGCCTGATTTTTCTTTCAATCCTGGAGGGACTGATCTGATGTTCCGTGACTCACTATATACAGCTCCCTGCACTAATATTGGCACCCTTGCTAAATATGTGGAAAAATGGTCTTTTTATCGTTTAATCGTATGTTCAAAAAATTCACCGAAAATACCCCACTCTCATGGATATCAAACAGTTTTTGCTCATATTTACCAAGGGTGCCAATATTAGTGGAGGGCACTGTAAGATTAGTTCAAATAAGTCAGTGAGGCTCAATACAGCTTTCTCAGTTATAGTGGGGGGGGGGGGGGGGGGGGGGGGTTACACTGTTGGAGCCAAGGTAAATTGATGAGTTAATTTATGAATAAGAATGTTGACTGCGCATTATGGATGATTTGTTCTTTGAGGGAAAAATCAGATATTTACCGAATAAAAAAAATTAAATACATTGCACACGTCATAGCATGACGCTTGCAGACGTTCAGCTCGGTTATTAAGACAGCATCTGGATTGTATTTCAACAACATGCGTTTACCCTTTTAATTAAAATGTGTGTTTTGTTGTTGGTAAGACGGGCCGAAATCTGACAGCTGTATCTTGCGTTAATATGCAAATGAACCCGTTACATCCGAACACCAATTTCCACGATTTTAGTTGGTTTATGAGTAAGGTGGTTGATTTTCATGGTTTGTTTTTTTTTCCTCTTTAATCGGATGGGGTTTTAGCTGCTGGATGTGGTTTGGAGATTCCGTCACATTTACACGAGCATAACATAACGTGTGGCTAAAACACCGCTCCTGCATCTGGATTCCGACATCCTGCATCCCTACATCCGTGTTCACCAGGCCGGAGCGTAGGTACAAATCTCCTCCGAGTCGACACTCTCGACCCGAAAGCCCAGTGAAACACGACTTCTTAGATTTCAGCTGTTTTTCTTGAGCAGTTTTCAACCCTTTTTTTTTTTTTTTTTTCCGTTGTGGAATAATGCAGATTAACAGGATTAGACCTCTCTATGCACACATCTGTCAGAGAGAGAAAGAGAAGGAAAGGGATCAGAGTCCAGGCTTCAGTCCAGAGACTGTTACAAGGGCTAATTATCCTTACAAAGGCTCTTTCTCGTGACCGTCGATGAAGTATCCAATGTTAGTGCCCTAGAGCACATGAGAGTTCCCATGCTCCTCCGCCTTACACCCAGCTGATCACTGCAGCTTTATTCCTAGTGTTGTGTAAAAGCACTGAAAGCCCTTCTGTTTGTTTTTTGTTTTTGTTTTTTGTTCATGGCTTATTTACTTATTTATTTACAAAGGCACATTTCAGTACGGGAGAAGGCAGAGTTTATTTCGAACACGGCGGCCAGGCCGATTTCAAAGCGCACCCAGAACGAGAGAAAGCTCGCTTTGTGTTCTGCACGGAAGCCGTGATGTTTATTTATTTATTTATTTATTTATTTATTTTCGATGCGATGTTTGTGACTGAACTCGGCTCCTCAGAGAGAGGACGCTCTGTTATCTTAGCAGCGCTGGTATTATATTATGAGGCCGAATGTCACTGAAGAATACCGCTCTTTATTTAGAGAAGGTCATCGGACTCTGGTGTTCTCGCGGCCTCGGCTGGAAGCTTTATCCTCATCGGTGCAAACGAGAGAGAGGAGATGATTCAGGGTGCAGTTTGTCTTGACTGTTTAGTTGATTTTTCTTCTTGTATTTAAAGCACAACGCGATATGATGATGATGATGATGATGATGAATGAGGTTGTTGGGGGTTTTTTTCCACCAAAAGAGGCCTTTCTGTAACTAAGTGTCCGTGCTGAATTAGGTTACACTTCAGGCTCTTGCACCAAGAGAACCCCACAGGGAAATGTAGGTGGAGCTAATAAGAGCACAGACCACTATTCACAGGTCACATGATCATCCTGATCATTCCTTTGGTGGATGGAACAGTGATCGACGGTAGTGTTGTCGACTGTCTGACGATGTTTCTTTCCTTTTCTAATCTCCTTTGGCCATTTTCTCTTTAACCCTTTAATGTTTCCGATTTGTTTTCATGTCACGGATATTTTTGCTCGATTTTACATTTCTTCCACGCAATCGAAGGTCCAATCCCAAATGTCTTCCTTAATCAGGGGTCATCAGCAGGCAGACCGTGGTTATTTTGTGTACAGCGCTTTTGAGAAGCTGCTTTTAAAGGCGCCTTATAAAAGAAAGTTTATTATTATTATTATTATTATTATTATTGTGGAATAGATGTGAACGTGTTTCAGCAGACCAAACCGAGTACATGGAAAAATACTGTAGCAGAGTATATAAGTGTCTTTAAAAAAATGGGCCTAGTTCATTGACTCTAGTTTGCTAAACATCAACTTGTATGGTTTCAATGTGTTACTGCTGATCATGTGTAGGAATGTCAGTTATTTAGGTTACAGAAACTCATTGGACCAGAGGCTAGAGCTCAGAAAGTTTCATAGATTTCTCAAGCGCTTGCCAAAAGTGGGAACGTGAAGTGCTACTACTATACAAAACAACCACGTAAAATTCTTATTTATAGTCGTGAACTATCACTAATTGTCAGGCATTAAACGTACCGTCATTCAGTCATGATAGTTGCTATCTGAAACTTTCTAAGATTGTAGCTGGAACCTTAGGAACTTCAGTTGACTCGGTCTGTTCCAAGATATTGACTGTATAATATGATAATGAGTCTTTTATTGGTCGTGTATACATTACAGCACAGTGACATTCTTTTCTTCCATACCCCAGCATGTTAAGAGCTTGGGGTCAGAGTGCAGGGTCAGCCATTATGCAGCGCCCCTGGAGCTGGAGGGTTAAGGGCCTTGCTCAAGGGTCTAACCCTGGCAGCTTGGCAGTGCTGGGGCTTGAACCCCCGACCTTCTGATCAGTAACCCAGAGCCTTAACTGTCACGCCACCACGACCACCCCATAACATAAGGGTGTAACATAAAAACACTGTAGTGTGTACTTAGAGCGCTTTTCACCCAGTTAAATGCTTAACCTGAGGAGATGAGGATATTTATTTGAATGCAGATTCTAAACTCTGATATCAGCATCTTTGTTGGTTTGCGTTTCCTTTTTTTTTTTTTTTAAACTACAATCACCAAATTAGTAGGTTTCATGCATGACGGCTGAACGCACAAGCTCTCGGGTTCTGACGGGCGACAAACGAGGTAACGACAGGTCTCCGGTTCACCACTCCGGCACCGGTAGGAGACGTCTTGGCTGTACAGCAGCAGGAAGTCTGGTCGGCTGTGGCTCAGGTGGTAGAGCGGGTTGTCCACTAGTCGTAGGAACACACCGTGGTTTTATCATCATACACTCTATGGACAAAAGTTTATGGACAGCTGAATTAACGTTGTCCTCGTTTATTTTATATGTAGAAAAATTTCAATATAAATGAATGGGGTTCCCTCCCAGCCGCAAAGTATTTTCTACTTATCTTTCCTCCTAATAAATTTGGTCTTTATTTTTAGGGATTTTAACCAAGGGTTCAGATTCCGGTTACTTTGTGGAGAGCTACAAGATCTTGTACAAGGAGAAGAACCGCTGGCGCACGTACACGCAGTCCGACAGCTCTGAAGACATGGTGAGACAGTGAAGTGAACCGAATCGGTTAATTAAGTGTATCCGGTTGCCGTTTTCACTCGGGTGAACTGTGATATCTGTCTGGCAGATATTTGAAGGGAACGTGGACAATCTCTACCAGACACGCAACGCTTTCCGCCCCTCTTTTGTGGCACGTTACGTCCGTGTCGTCCCTCTGCGGTGGCAAGGGGGGATCGACGCTCCGAGCGCGGAGCTCCTGGGCTGCTCGTATGTCAGAGCTGCTCCAGGTGAGTGTGTCGGAAAAGGACGATCGTGACGTGAGCGATAAGGTCAGCCGTTGCACGATCGACGACATTCCAGGGATGTGCATGACGTGGTGCAAGAGGATGACATGATGTTGAATAAACATTCGGATATATTTCACCAGCAAGCTAGGCCTAACTTGTAAATCTTGCTATTTCCGCACTTCTGTTTGCAGTAGTCAACGCGACGTTTCCGGACACGCAGGAGGTTTTGTCCAGCCGACCCGAACCGGATGAAAGCGAAATCCCGGAGCACCTGCCTCAGTCTGATCTGGGTACAGCTACATCGACATCTCCCGCTTTACACGTTAAACATCATACACTTCCCGTAACGTCTTTCCTGACGCCTCCTTCCTTTTCCTTCGTCCCCAGTGAAGCTGATCATCATCATCGTGGTGTCGGTGGTGGGGTGTGTGGTCTTGGTACTGGTGTCTGGGATCTGCGTTTTTAAAGCGCTGCAGAAGTAAGTGCACTCGATGACGTTTAAGCTGTTTTAATTGTTACAGTAGACACTTCAGCGGAGTTTGTTACAGACGTCATACGTTTCTGTGATGGAAATATAAATACCTGCACTGGGCTGTAGACCGTTCGAGTGCAGTCGCTGGAACATGGACAGCTTGAACAGAAACCAGTCGAAACCAAAACGCCAGTCGAAGCAAGGTTACGCCCGTGTTGCATTTTATTTATTACTCCTGCACTGAAACACCGAACGCTGATTAGTTTTCGGGGGTTCTTTTTGCTTTGTTGTTGGACGTTGTGTACAAGTATGAAGGGGGACTCCTGTGCGAGCATCCTCGCACACCATGCACGGTCACGGTCAGTAGAAAGTCTGGAAGTGGCGGTGCTGTAAATCAGTCGACTGACGTGCCTACTTTTCCTTATCTAATGCACAGGAGCGCTGAGATGAGCAATGTCCTGGGTTTATCTTCACTCGCTTTCTGTTGCTTATATAGCAAGCTTTATTGAACTGGTGGAGATGCACAGACGTGTGTGTGTGTGTGTGTGTACGTGCTGGTTTTTGTTGTCTGCGCTGATAAGCACGTGGGCCGCTGGTGTGCACGACTGAGCAACTGACCGGTGGCACTATCATCCTTCTGATCACACTTATTGTGTAGCAGACTGTGGAAGAGAAAGGGAAGGGAAGATGGAGGAGTGGAAAAGGAGGGAGGGAGGGACAGAGGTCAGAGTCAGGAGATAGGGTCACTCTGTGTCAGGCTGGGGATGGAGGGGTTAGGGGAAAGGATGATAAAGCTGTGGAGGAGTGAAGCAGGAACAATAACCTGAGCTGGAGATCCCGAGGGAAAGACTCTGCTCACGTTAATCTGTCGACCTCTCCCCTCCTCTCTCTCTCTCTCTCTCTCTCTCTCTCTCTCTCTCTCTCTCTCTCTCTCTCCCCCTGTCTGTCTGTCTCTTTTCCTTTATTTCTGCCTCTTTGTCTCTCTCTCTCTGACACTAATTCTTTGTGCGTGCCTCTCACTTTCTGTCTCTTTTCCTTTATTTCTGTCTCCTCTCTGTCTCTCTCTCTCTCTCTCTCTCTCTCTCTCTCTCTCAAACTCTAATTCATTGTGTGCGTCTCTGTCTCACCTTCTTTCTGTCTGTCTCGCCGTCGCTAATTATTTTTATGTCTGTCTCTCTCATTCTCTCCTTTTTGTCTCTCTCTCCTTCTTTCTGTTACGGTCTGTCTTCTTCTTTCTCTCTCGGTCCCTCTCGGACTCTAATTTGTTTTTTGTCTGTCTCTCTCTCTCTCTCTCTCTCTCTCTCTCTCTCTGCCTTTGTCTCTTGCTCTTCCCTTCTTTCTTTGTCTCTGTCTCTCTCTCTCTCTCTCTCTCTCTCTCTCTCTCTCTCTCTCTCTCTCTCTCCTTCTTTCTGTTACGGTCTGTCTTCTTCTTTCTCTCTCGGTCCCTCTCGGACTCTAATTTGTTTTGTGTCTGTGTGTGTGTGTCTCTCTCTCTCTCTCTCTCTCTCTCTCTCTCTCTCTGCCTTTGTCTCTTGCTCTTCCCTTCTTTCTTTGTCTCTCTCTCTCTCTCTCTCTCTCTCTCTCTCTCTCTCTCTCTCTCTCTCTCTCTCCTTCTTTCTGTCTCTCTCTGACTCTAATTCTCTCTCTCTCTCTTCCTCCCTCCCTCCAGGAAGAAGAACAAAGAGAACATGTACGACTCTGCAGATCTTCCACAAACAGGTCAGTACATAAACACAGCACTGCAATTTTGGGCATGATATTTCAATTTTCGGGCAATCGAGTAAAAACAATTGACGGTGGTGGTTGTCGTTGTTTCCGTTGTTTAGACGAACCCCTAAATATTCAGCTTCGTTAACAGCGTGACTCTGACTCGACTCTTTCCGTCTCAAATCCAGATCAGCTGAACCGACGGTCTTTTAAACTGCAGATCAAAATCGAACCACGAGCGTCCGATACGAACCGCTCCGTCTTCACACTCTCACACTTTCCCGCCCGGACGTTATACAGCAGCATCCGAACGTTAAACCCCCTCAGACCTTACGCGACAAAACTCTGGAGCGAGTAAGAGTCAGGAATGTTCATTTCCTCACATCACTGTACTTCACACACACACTGCTGTAAACACACTCGAAAACCTCTTGACATTTAAAGCCGCAGAAGGAAACCCGGCGAAGCAGCGACGTCCTGACCGACTGTCTATAAACACCGAGTTTGGAAAATACACACACACACACACCGCTGCTGTGCTTTATTACGAGAAAGACGGACAACAGCGCTGCTGTGAACTGCTAAACACTAGGCGCTCGGTTCAATTATTCCACTGCATGAATCACCTCACCAAGAAGCTACATTTTTGGCAACCGGACACGAAATAAACAAACGCAGAGTTAAAATCAAATAAATAGAAGACTGAATTGTTGGTGCTGTTTGAAACACTTACACATACTTTTCTAATCATACGCAGTGCGACTTTTGCTACTGTCCTTATAATAATAACATTAAGCTGTAGTGTATAATACGAGACGCAGTGCGCTATCAGGAATAACACGTCTGTTATTGCCGCTGTTACTTAGCAACTCGTGTTCAGCCAATCAGATTGCAAGGTTAGAGCAAGCCGTTGTAAAATCTTATGCACAATTTTATATTCTTCATATTTTTTGTACGAGGTTTAAAAAGGGAAGGGGAAAAAAATGTATTGCAAAAACCCTCTGAGTTTTTATTATTATTTTTTTTAATGAGCAGGTTTTTTTTTTTGCTGTTGTTGCTATGAGCTGGTTAACCCAACAGCCGTTTACACAAAGGATCAACCTTAATCCAAGCACTTCCTCCGTATTCATCTAAACGACCGTGTCGTCTCACGGGTTGGTGGGAAATAAACTACAACTTCATGTTTTATCGATTCCTGTTTGAACAGGTTCCTGCGTTTTGACTATAGCTTTTTTGTTTTTTATAAAAAAAAAAAAAATCCCCTGAGGGAAAAGAAAGAACACATCAGGCTCACGCAAACATCTCGAGACGGATAAACACGACGAGCGTGTGAAATTGTAACGAGCGGCTCACGTTTTCGCCGGATCCCCGTCTCCTGTCCTCTGTACGTTCTTCTTTTTTCCTACTTTGTTATTAGCGCCGCAGTCTTTCTCCTCGTCTTCTTTTCTTTTCTCCGTTGGACAGAAATGTATGATTTAAGGCTTAGTGGTTGTGTTAGGGCGAGGCCTGTCCTTTCATTACGTCTCTCTGATGGGTTCTTGTTTTGCTTTGTTTTTTTTGCACGTCCAGGTTGCTGGAAGCAGGTGAAGCATCCGTCCACCAGGCAGCAGTCCACCGAGTTCACCTTCAGCTACAGCTCGGAGAAAGACCACCTGCCCAAAATCGACCTGGTCACCAGCGACATGGCAGGTCAGACACCAGAACAGCTTTACACAGAAATCCATTAACACACCGTGCTATTTTCAAAATATTTCTATTATTTGAAGGCAAAAACATTCCCCTTTTGAATATTTCAGCTAATTGTACATGACAGCAGTTAATTCAGTACGATCTTACTGGAGTCATTCTGGTTTTTTGTTTGTTTGTTTGTTTGTTTGTTTGTTTGTTTTCTTCTTTTCTAATCTCACTTCCTGTTTTATTAGACGTATTGTGCATTGCACTGGTTCTACAAAACTTGTCTGATCTCTTCGTCTCACCTCAATCTGATATCTGTCTGATCTCTTTCTGATTTCACTCTGAAGTCTATCTGATTTCACTCTGATCTCACTCTGGTCTTTCTGATCTCACTCTGCGATCTCCATCTGATCTCTTTCCGATCTTACTCTCTGAGCTGTCAATCTGATCTCTTTCTCGGATCTCCTTCAGATCTCATTCTCTGATCTCTTTCAGATCTCACTCTCTGATCTCTCAATCTGATCTCTTTCTAATCTCACTTTCTGATCTCTTACTCAGATCTCTTTCCAATCTCACTCTCTGATCTCCATCTGATCTCTTTTTCTGATCTCGTTCTCTGATCTCACTCTGCTCCGTCTCAGCTCATTCTGATCTCTGATTTCTGTCTGATATATCACTCGTCTCTCACTCTCTTCTCAGACTACCAGCAGCCGCTGATGCTTGGCGTGGGGACGGTGTCTAGGAAAGGCTCCACCTTCAGGCCCATGGACAAGGACAATACTAACGAGGCCACGTCTCATTATGACTACCTGCACACGGCCAATCAGTATGCTCTCCCACTGACCAATCAGGAGCCGGAGTATGCCACACCCATCATTGAGCGCCACGCCTTCAGGAAGGACGTCTTCTTTCCGGATCCCAGCTACAGTGTCCCTGGGGCCGTCCTCAGCAAGAGTTCTTCGTTTAAAGCCACAGACAACAGCAACTACAGAAAGGTGGTGGGAGGAAATGTGTCTGGGGGCTACCAGACACCCCACACCAAACGGGACGGACCAAACCACTCAGAGGGGGCCAATCCTGGCAGATCGGACCAGTCTGAGGGGGTTTACGACAGCCCTAAGGGCGGGAATCCGGCAGTTCTGCAGAACGGAGGCTGTTCGGAGTATCAGAGACCTCAGGCGAAAGGTTACACGGCACCTCTGGACTGCGTCCGGCCCGATGTCTCCGTCCCACACCGGCCCGACCCTGAGGGCTGCAGCCTGAGTGGAACCTGAACACGGGTTATCATACAGACCTGCTTCATGTGACCTCACGAAACAAAAAAACCTCCGGGATCTTCTCATAACTTATTTTTATACCAGAGAGTGATACGGTTTTGTTTTTGTATATATGTGCAGAGAAAGATGGCCGTCTCGGTGAGCTTGAGGAATCGTCAATGCTGTGTATGTGTGTGTGTGTGTGTTTTTTGTTTGTTTGTTTGTTTGTTTGTTTTTAAACTGCTGTGCAAATTGGAATATTTTTTTCTTAAGAGTTTTATTGGTTTTATTTTTTTGTTTTTTTAGGAACAGGGTTGCTGATGCTTTTGCCTGCCTCTCTCTCTCCCTCTCTCTCTCTCTCTCTCTCCCTCTCTCTCTCTCTCTCTCTCTCTCTCTCTCTCTCTCTCTCTCTCTCTCTCTCTCTCAGCGATGTGGAAATGTGTGTAACATGTAAGGTATATAAGGCATATTGAAGATGACCTCTATGCATTTGTGATGCACTGTGATCCTGCGTCTCCATTTTCCTAGCTACTTATGAGTAGCTTCATAGGAGCTCTGGTGCAGGTCTGGTGCAGGTCTGGTGCAGGTCTGGTGCAGGTCTGGTGCAGGTCTGGTGCAGGTCTGGTGCAGGTCTGGTGTTTGGTGGGTGACGTAACTTTTTCTTTTTATTTGTTTGAATTGTCGAACGGCTCTTCTCGACCTTTGACTGACTGGTTCCTGTTTCAAGGAGACACTTCCTCTGTTCCTCTGAGCCATGCGCAGTGGTACTGTTGCGTCAGTGTGACATTTTTATCGCATGTACATATTCCCTGTACAGATCTGAAATGTTTATGGTGGAAAGAGGACGGAAAGACGGGCGTCACTTATTTAAAGCACCCGCAAAGCTGCTGAGGTGCATCAATGCTCCTGCATTAAAGAGACATTAAAGAGACCCGGACATGTCATGTGGTCTTTACCGGTATGCAAGACTGAGTGAGAGAGTAAGATATCCGACATTGCTGAGATGTTCCTGTGTGAAGATTTCAGCTCTGAGACTCCCATCACTGCTCTTCAGCTGTGAGAAGAGCCGTGAATGCAGGATCAGCAGTTGACCTGGCTGTCTCAGCAGTGTGAGAATGTGTGTGTGTGTGTGTGTGTGTGTGTGTGTGTGTGTGTCAGCAGCAGCCGTGGTCCGTGAGAGCGACATGCTGGAAACCTCCTGCATTCCACACACGCGGCTGTAAAACAGAAACACTGATATACAGCCTGCTCACACTTCCTAGACACACAGGATGTGCATTATGAGTGGGGATAAAAACAGCACACACACACACACACACACACACACACACACACACCAACCAGTGTTGGAATGTGACCATGTTGCATCAGTCATGAACAGCAGCTGACCTCCACTGACACCGCTGTTCAAGCCCACTATTAAACTCCATTTAGCCAATATATACAGTTAAGAGCAAAAGTTTACACCCCCTTCGGTTTCTGCGTGAACGCGGATGTTCGAAAATTGTATTTATTTATTTATTTATTTATTTTTTACATTTTATCAACAAAACAGAATTCCATGTTCATGTAGCAGTGTTTTCCTATCAAACCTTTTGTACAACATTTAATAGCAGCCCACATATTTATTCGCCAGCTCAAACGATTCTACCGCCAACTGACAGGCTCTTTCCCCGCGTCACTCCACTTTATTACACGTAACTTCATTTAAGGACTTTAATGCTGTGGATTCTTTATATTTCCGGATTTCTTGAGTTAACACTGATGTCTGGTGAAAATTTCATGTGAATAGCCTCATAGGAAATGTATTCACTGAAAGAAAAAAAAAAAAAACGTTGACGCGTCCGATACTTATTTCCGCCGCTGTAGGTCACTTTGCAGGTGTAGAATTCCTGACTGTAACCCATCTGCTGTTCTACACCACAGTGCTACTGAATCCTCAGTTTTATTGGTCAGGAGGTGTTGATTCATTTTCTCTAAGGGCAGGTCTGACAGGTTTATATTAATGCGCTCATTCTAATCATTATCGTTTCTATAGTAACGGCGTGTACGGTTGACGTTTTCCGTGAGATGTTTAGTCAGCGTTTCGGAAGGAGTCTCCAGTGTGAGCGCTTTTGTAAACCACGTCTGCCGCCACAGGAAAGTCTTGAGGAGAGAGGATGTTGTGTTTTCGCTGTTTCTTGATAACAAGCTGTGTTTATTTCGTTCTTATTAACTTCAAGAGAAAGCGAGGAAATGGCCGCCTCTAGCTGCTGTAACGTAAGTGACCGTGTCTCGCGGACGTTCCTCAACACTAAACGTAACCGTAAATGGGTCGAACGTATGATGTGTCGTTCTTTAATAACTGTAACAGTGTTAGCATTAGCAGATTTTTGTCGTCAGGGTGCAGGGTCAGACATGATACAGCGCCCCCTGGAGCAGAGAGGATTAAGGGTCTTGCTCAAGGGCCCAACAATGAGAGCTTGGTGGTACTGAGCTTGAACCCCCGACCTTCTGATCAGTAACCCAGAGCCTTAACTACCAAGCCACCATTGCTCCCTAACCGTCGTCTAGTCTTCGTCGAGGTCGGTTTCGGACCACAGTCCCATTGTCGGTTGGAGTCTTTTGTCCGGTGGACCGTTTCTCATCACCCCAGCAGTGATGGTGACGTATTTAAAAAAGCCGAGTATGTTCTCCACGCTGGTTCGTTTCCGTTGACTTGAAATGGCATCCAACTACAGTACCTAGTGAAACGAATCATGCTATAACAGGGTATCTTTAAGACAAAAGGCCTACACGATGAGTGATTTGATTCCTAAGGCAGACTTTGTGGTGTGTGTGTGTGTGGGAGGTCTGGGCTCTTCACACCAGGGTGTGGGTTACGTTCTCCACACAGCGTTCCTGCTCGTTCTGTTCTCGTCTCCCGGCTCACACCGACATGTGAACACGGCATGTGCATCAAAGCAACATGAAGGCATGCAAGAAGCTTCTCTCATCTCCAGAGCTCTGGGCTTTCCTGCGACGCCAAAAATTCCGTACATGTCTCTTCATGCACAATGTTACCTTCAAAGGAGGAGTGTGTGCGCGTGTGTGTGTGTGTGTTCACAGAATATCTTCGACGACAAACTCCGACCGAGTTAAGCTATCGTAGATGTAATGAGATGAGTTTATAATCGCCGTCGTCCGATTGTACGTTCTCAGAACGGGTCGGTGTTGAATGCTGTAACACTAGTACCAGATGCGTACACAAGCACTCGCGAGTGTATTTCGAAGTCACGTCACCCCCTGGTGTTGGAACATGGTCCTTACATGCGTTTAAATGAAACCGTACTGTTAAGTGCATGTCATTTCTCTCATTAATTAAAGGAATACTCGAGTAGTTTCCAACCTCATTTCGAGGTCAGTAGTAATATGCATCTGGAGTAGATGTGTGATCACCACAGATTGTACAAATTTCGGTGTGTTTTTAAAACAGCTGGAAAGGGATGTTCTGCCTCTGACATACCATCTAGTGGAGGTTGCTTTTGATCTTCCAGATGTGCTGTACTGTACATGAACTGCGCAGGCGCGTATGTGAAGAACGTCGCTTGCGTAGCCGCTGCGTCACTATCCGTGCGCTGTACGGTAGAATATTTGCAACCGTTATTGAAGGATTTCAACAACTGCCGCATAAGAATAACATTTTCCTGTACACCCTCAGAAAAAAGGGCATATAGTGTACCGTTAAAGCTTTGCCTTTAAAAGGTGATTATGTATGGTTAAGTACCTTCAATCTTTTTTTCTAGGTGAAAGGTTATATGAAGGTTACTGAAGATAAGAGTACCACTCCAGCAACAATGAAAGATACCTTCTCCCCCCACCCAGAATGTGCACTGAGAAAAGAATGAAAATTCACTCGTATCGATCGTCCGTAACGTTAAAACCATCTGCCTGATATTGTCTAGGTCCTCCTCCCCTTGTGCTGTCAAAACAGCTCTGGCTGGCCCGTCGAGGCACGGACTCTACAACACCTCTGAAGATGTGCTGTGGTTTCTGGCACCAAGATGATCCTTTAAGTCCTGTAAGTTGTGAGGTGGAGCATCCGTGGATCAGACTTGTTCGTCCGGTACATCCTACACATGCTCGATCGGATTGAGATCTGGGGGATTTTGAGGCCGAGTCAGCACCTTGAACCCTTTGTCGTGTTCCTCAAAAAGTTCCCGAACTATTTTTGAAGCAGGAAATAACGTTGCTATAAAGGGGGTGTACTTGGTCCGCAGCAGTGTTGAGATAGGTGCTGCGTGTCAAAGTAACATCCACATGAATTCCAGGACCCAAGGTTTCCCAGCAGAACATCGCCCAGAGCATCACACCGCCTCCGCCAGGTTGCCGTCTTCCCATAGTGCATCCTGGTGCCGTCTCTTCCCCAGGTACGTGACATGCATGCGCATCAATGAGCCTTGCGCACCCATGACCCGGTCACTGGTTATAAATCTCCTCCTTCTGAAATACCTTCACACGTAGACCATCATTTGCAACCTTTGACGGAAGAATTTATGAGAAATGTTTCACACATTATTTTTTACACTGAGTTCAACAACTGCCCTTAGACTGCTATTATAAATGGGTTGTTTTTTTCCCCTGAGGAATTTTTTTCTGTGGTGATTACACGCAGATTATTCCTTTAATGGTATTTCTCATTAGCCGAGACCAACCAAGTTGTTTATTCCAATAAACCAATACGTTTATTCCAATATTGTTATGCAGTAAATACCGATATGACATTTATACCATTACACCTTTCAGGTTGCAGTAGACACGTGCCGATATTAGGTTTCTTTCCAAAGTGTTCGTCCTGGAATATCACTGAAATCTCACCGTTATGAGATTTCCTTCATGCAAAAATAAGGAAGCCTGTCTGTGCACTGCCGTCTGAATGGGACGTTTATTTGACATCAGGTGTACAAATGCTGACTTGAAATGCTCCCTACCTAGGTAGTGTGGATAACCTACAGTATCCGAGTTCAATATCGTGGTATATCACACGACTGATTATCGGCACATGCCTAGCTTGCAGAAATATGGATCATATGACAAGCAGGAAGTGAACACCATTATCACCAATAAACCAGATGAAGTACAGGTGGATTTAAAATGCAGGCTTGACACTTCCTGTGGCATGGAGTGACGAGAGCGTGATCCAGAACAGAGAAGAGAATCTCGTCTCGTCACACACTGCGTAATACATCGGTAACAGAAAATCTGCTCCGTAATGTCCACACGCTGCAAATCGCCTCCTTAATAAAAATGGGTCCAGAGTCTGGTTTGGAAAAGAAAGCACACTGGATGTGTGTGGGTCAAGTTCAAGCTCGGTAAAATGCCTCAGAGGAGAGCGCAGGTAAAATACCGGTTTTTCTATTTAGCCAATAACGGAGTAGTCATCCGAGTACTAAGTTAGATTTGCTGATATTTGACTGCTTTCACACACGAAAGACATCACCACAGCTCATCAGAGTCAGAAGATAAAGCATTCTGCCTGTTGCGCTTTCTCAGATGTGTGACATTTCTTTCTTGTCATTAGCTTCAAGAGAGAACAGAAGAAAGCTTGGTGAGGGAATGACTGTTTTAGAGCTACTACAGTGTAAGTGATCACAGCAATCAAGTAGTTTTATAGGGAAAGAAACATGTCCTAATACATTAAATGTATGGCATTTCATTCGTTAATAAATAGAAATCGTTAGCGTAGACAGATCGCTCTGGTCTAAGAGGAATACAACACTTCAGGACATGCTGTTAAGAAAATAATCAACTTTTGCCATAGTTCCATCGTTGATTTATATTTCTATAACAGCATGACTCTTATTTATTAAATGATGTATGAAAGAACGAACGGCACCCTATTCACTTCATCACACACGTACATATTGCACATTCTCAGGTCGCCTTACCGGTACCTTTACATCACAATTTTCTTTCCCCTATACCCGAGTAAGTCGTATCTCTCACTTCCTGTCGGGCCTTTCTTACAGTAAAAATAAAAAATGAACAAAACTAGATACATTTCTAACAAACCAGGCTGATTCCACTCGTTAGCTTTAATATTCCTATAATAATATTCCTCTAACAAATAGAAATCAATTTTGTGCTTTAAATCGCTTTTCAAGAAGTTCACTGTTGCTAGGCAACCGAGAAACACCGCCCCGGCGTATAAGCCAGCTAGCGGTCGCGGAGATCGATTTAGCTAGCTGGTACATTACGTCAAAGCTTTTTTTAAGGACGATGTAAATGCCGAATGACGGAGGAAACGAGACAAGGTCGTCGAGAATGTCAACATTTACCTCAGACGTGTTGGCAAATGATTAAAAAAAATTGAATTTATATGGTTAAAATGACATTTAGCGTCGATCGCTAACTGAACTGAACCGGACTGCTGAGCAATGGTTCAATATTGAGAAGCACCAACAGTGAACTCGGTCAGAACATAAAGTCTCTTTCAAGTCATTTTCCAATACATCTGAGAAAGGTAAATGATTCGGTCACGTTTCCACCGCCATGATGCGTTTACATTGTTCATAAAAGGACTAAGCTGGATAAATCGATCTGTCCCTACACCATTCTCCAGCTTTTCCATGTATAATATGCCTCCTTAGAGCTTTTTACATGAATATCTATATTTCATACAGAAATAGTCCAGAATTTATTAGACCACATTCTCAGATACTGCAGAAATATTTCAGACGCTGAACGTCTCACACACACACAGTGATGTGACTTCCCGGTTAGGCGTTGTGTACACAAAATGGCTGCTATTTATATTCGAGTTCCACACAACCTCTTCTGCTTGTTGAGTCTGCATGACGCAGCGATCCCGCCGGTATATCGCAACATGACAGCGGCAGCAGACTAAACAAACCCGGGCTGCGTCTCAAATCGCGCGCTAAAGTTCAGATCATTTACATCACATGCATTTTTAACTAACCCTCTTGCACCTAAACCTAAATATTTTCTACAATTGAACATTTTTTTAGTTCAGGTCGGAGTACGTGATTTGAGACACAGGTTACAGCTACGACAGCTAAAACAATTTTGGAAAGTCCTGAAAACAAGCCAACAGACATGGGGGGTTTGTTTTTGTTTGTTTTTTTCCACATATGTGTCCGTTCTTCTCTGCGGCGAGAGACGTGCGGATCTGTTGAGTTCTGGCGAAAAAGTTCTGGAGTGAAAACGAGCTAACGTTTTACTCGTTGTCATGGAAACCTGCTGTCCATACTGCAAAAAAAAAAGAGACATCTAATTAAATGACAGTGAAACTTGTCATTTTTAAGCTTATAAAAACACAATGCTTATATCATGAGAAATATTCGATACATACGATTAATTTACACTTTCTAAGATATCATTTTTTTGCAGCAGGGATGTTTGGACTCTGACCTGCCCTCTGGTGGATAGAGTTTTAAATCCAGATGTGCCAGATGTGTTTAACGTAAGCAGCCCGGTTATTAAGTGAGCAATTATACTCGAGCAGTAGCTGTAGATGTGTATGTACGCTGTGAAATACAACGCCAGCCTTACACGATGTGATTTAGCACTTTTATTAAAGTTATCTCCTGAAATATAGACGCGTGTTGGCGGCCTGGGAAACCCCTTTGGATGTCGCTGTAGCTAAATTCTGGAAAACAGACGAAAAATCTGGTTCTGGCGGACAAAATTGTTTTGTTTTTTTTCCTGCTTGATGCTTATACTTCAAGAAACGATTTTTTTTTTAAATTACGTGTAAATGTTTTTATTTACTTTCTAACCTAGGCTTGGTTATCTTCCTGCAAAGCTCATGTTTAACAAATGCATTGGTAAAAACAGTCAGTCTGTTTAAAGATATCCAAAACCTAGCAAGCGAAGTCTGATTTCCTCACGCGGTCAACGTGACAATTTGATCGATTTGACAAAATTTGACTATGTGAGGGTTGTTGTGTTTTTTTTTTTACCCCAGATGTCACTCACATTCGATCTTGTCAACAGCTTCATTGTAGCTACATTGCTCATGTATAACTCTTTCTTAATCTGGCTTTTAGCATCCAATCAGAGCAAGCCTGGGTGCAGAAATGGATGTAATTGGTTAAGCATGGGAGGGAATGAAAATAAAGGAGGCGGGTCTTACTGCAAAATCAGGTCTATTCTTGTTCTTGGAAATGAACTAAAAAGGTATACTCACTTAGCAGGACAAATCCTTCCTAGCCTGGATAATATCGCCCAGATCTAGGCTGAATAAGAACATTTCACCAACCTTTTCCCATAACAAGAGGAAACACCACTCTACAAACGACACACAGTACTGTGCAAAAGTTTTAGGCACCCGGGTTTCTTTTTTTAAGTACAAACTTTGTTATGAAAGACTTTTATTTTATGACTTCTACATGATCGAGTCGGTACAAAAAAAACATTTTAGATTCCCAAACATTAGTTCTCTAGCACAAAATTGAATGTTACAGAAAGTGGTTTGTATGTGAGTAAAGAAAGCAGCGTAGAAAGCGGTACGAGACACTTCTCAGACAGAACACACAGTGAAGGCTGCTGGGTTTCGCTGCAGAAATAAGAAGCGAGTGCGACAGTCAAAGGCTCCAGGAGATCCGTGTCTGGTTCTGCAAGACGCTCGATAAAACTTACAGCTCATTTCCTATTTTTATTTTTTGTCACACCAAGTATTGTCTTCGTTTCATGTACAAAATGTTTACTGCAATTTACGGTATTTTTTATTTTTTTTTAAATGTATAAACATTTCTTTGCATGTGCCAAAAACATTTGCACAGTACTGTGTATATATATATATGAATGAAACAGAAAAATCATTTATGGGTCAATCCATGTGAAATCACTGGAAGCCTCCCGACTGACCATCCGCATTAGTTTGTGAGATAAAGGGGCTTTAAAAAGAGGGCGTGGCCCTGTAAAAACTACTGCAAACGTTACTCTTGAACTATCCATGCTAGATGCATGAAATTTACAGGGATTATTGTCTAGTATAAGACGCATTTAATTTCAAAAATAGAAGCTGCACAGTTGCATATATGCCAGTTTATGGCATGTAGTTAAATTACTAATACTTTCATTTTTATAGATTGGTTCAAGCTACAAACTTCACATTTTGTGCATTTGCTAAGTAAAATACGGTCTTTCAAGTATATTTGTATACAATACAATATACAAATATATATATATTTTTAAAAATCACATTTAATACCACGTACATCGTAAAGTTTGAGTTCTTTCAGACATGCACCTAGTTAAGAAAGAACTATAGCATGAGTAACACATGAAAATTTGAAAGAACAAATGTGCTTTAGTTTGGATATATATAAATTTAAAAAATACAAATTATTATTATTATTATTATTCATTAAATTAAGTTTATTTATTATATTTTTATCAGGTAATAAATTGACAAATATGCAACTTTGGACCAATTTTTAAAGTTAAAGACATCTTATACTAGACAACAATCTGCTAGACAAAACTTCAATCGAACTTTTCCCATAGCACTGTTTTTTTGTTTTTTGTGGGTTTTTTTTTTTTTACAGGGCCACGCCCCCTTTTAAAGCCTCTACATCCCAGAAACAATGCAGACACAAGCCTGAAGTTTTGCACACTATTTTATTGCGAATATTGGCATTATTTCCAGAAGGTATGAAGGAAATCTGAGATGGTCGGTCGGGAACTTTTTTTTTATCATTATTTATTTATTTATTTATTTTTTATAAATCTGGTGATTTGAGGTGGATTTACCTTTAAGTTTGATAATGATTAGATGCTGTATGCTAACCTCAACACTTTGTTAAATATCCAATTAATTAACAGAAAGAAGATATCTTAGATTAATACACCAGTACAGCATCAGAGATCAGGTCTAATTCACCTGCTGGGGATGAGTAACTGCACACAAAGGATGCAAAAAGTAAAAAAACAAAAACAAATGCACAAACAAACAAACAAACAAACAAACAAACAAAAAGACCCATCCCATCCCATCTCTTCCACCCTGTTAAAACTACAGCAATTTCTCTGCAAATACACATCTCACTCCACGCCATTTTCCTGACCACAGCTGTCGATGTTAATTCAGAAGACATCATGCTCGAGTACAACTTCCTCTCTGTGTTCCTTCTCAGTGTCTCCATGTGATCTCCAGTGGACTCTGAAACTGTGTCATGTCCCCATATGGTACAAAACACACGTCTTGTTATGTTACAGCTATCATACAGCGCTGGAGTCTTTATTTCTCTCCCTCTCCTCTCCCTGTCGGGGCGTGCCCCTCTCGTCTCCCCCGGCTCTTCAGGACGAGCTCTGAGGAGACTTGGCCGACTTGGAGGGCGTCTCCTCAGAAGGACTCTCGCTGGAGATGCCCGTGTCTCCGTTCTCGGCTCCGTCCGCCATCAGGTGCTTCTCCACGACTGCACAAATATGAGAGAAGAGAAGCTCGAGAGGGAAATTTGAAAGCTATGCAATAAGCTTTATGACCTTTAAAATCATAAACTTCTCATCCATGTACTGGGGGCTATCTAAAGCACTGTTAATCTGTATATCACTTAATCTAATCATACTGTATATTAAATAATAATAATAATAATAATAATAATAATAATGCTGCTTTTGTTCTTGCCTTGCAGTGATGCTGAAGATTCAGCAGGGCCGTTGCCATGGCTACTGCCCGTTCCCTCCTCCAGCTCGTCCAGGTAGAGACGATAGCGATGCCCGCTCTCGTCCTCATACTCCACGTTCTCATCATCAGAGTCCACCTCCGGCGCCACGTACACCACCTCAAACTCGATCTCGCCTCTCTGCAGGATAACGGAATAAAATAATCGGTCGCTGAGCTGCGTATCATGGAATCTCACGCGTTCTTAGCGACTGATGGAGGCAGTAACCTGCTGGGAGAGGATGGTCACGGCCTCCTTGTGCTTGGCGTCTCTCAGGTTTATGTTGTTGACGGCTAATATGGCGTCTCCTACGTGCAGCCCGCCGCATCGCTCTGCAGGCTGGGCCGGGTGAATCTCCGAGATCAGGATGGGAACGCCGTGCTCTTTACCTCCCTGCGACACCACAAGCGCACAAATGTCACATGCAAATCCTACACACAGCAGCGGTCCTTTCTGATCTGTGGTCTAACGTGAATCTCAGACACAGAGCTTAGGGGGAAAATCTGAGCTAGGACTCACTGTGATCGAGATCCCGAGCCCCTCGTGGTCCTCTTTGGACAGAAGCACTTTGCGGATAGGACCGACTCCTTGAGTCTTCTTCAGAGAATCTGGGTCCTGATGAAGGAAGAGATCACAGTCGGTATTGCATGGTATTCTACAGGGTGTCTGAAAAGTCAGGAACCAATCAGAGTACCAAGAAGCATCATCTCTACCCTTTCATTCAATGTTAATGCCCTTTTTCACCTGTAAGGAAAAAATTAACAGTAAATACAAAATCACATAGTGGCGGAAGTAAGTATCGGACGCGTCGACATATTTCTCAGTAAATATATTTCCAGTGAGGTTATTCACATGAAATTTTCACCAGACGTCAGTGTTAACTCAAGAAATCCGGAAATATAAAGAAATCACAAGATAAAAGTCCTTAAATGAAGTTATGTGTAATAAAGTGGAATGACACGGGAGAAAAGTATTGAACACGCTAAGAAAAAGCAGTTCTCAGAGGCAATGGACCGGCTGAAATCCGTAAGTAATTACACCCGCTATCTGTGCAAATTAATATCAGCTGGGTTAGTACATCGATGGTCTATAAAAAGTCTTTTTGTTGCACATCTCATGATGGGTAAAAGCTCTAAAAGATAAAAATGGGTAAAAGAGCTCTCCTAAGACCGTCGCAACCTTATTGTTGTGAAACATATTGATGGAATCGGATACAGACGTATTCCTAAACTTCTGAATCTTCCAGTAAGCACGACTGGGGCCATTATCAGTAAGTGGAAGCACATAACTTCATTTATAGACTTTAACGTTGTGAATTCTTTATATTTATGGATTTCTCGAGTTAATACTGACGTCTGGTGAAAATTTCATGTGAATAACCTCACTGGAAATATATTTACTGAATAAAACGTTGGCGCGTCCGATACTTACTTCCCCTACTGTACATGTAATTGAACTCTTATCGGTTCCTGACTTTTTGGACACCGTGTATAAAATGGGCTCCGTGAAGTATAACCAGTGGTCTGATGTGTTTTTGGTTTTTTTTTTAGTCTTATATGACATGCCTTTAATCCAAAGCTCAATGGGTCAAATAAATTAGCCAGGATATTAACATACACATTTGAATAATGAGAATAATGTACATGAATTGTTCATAAGACAAAAGTTGTACTATGGGGTCCATGGAATCCCTTCACTGCTAAAGGGCTGACTGGCTGCAAAAAGTTTGCGCACCCCTGCTATAAAGAATCTTGTGCAGCCGTGAACTCGTGTATGCAGAAGAGGGCGTTTAACACTTTCCTCCGGGCGTTCAGCTGAGCATGCGAACTTTTTTTTTTCTTTAATTTCAAGACTACATGTGTACTACATGCTCAGTTATAGTATAGTGTGTATTACTGCAGTGCCTGTAAGTTAGTTCTTACATGTCCTACGGGTGATGGCAAGGGCTTCTTTGGGTCGTTGCGCCCTCTGCAGGCTCGGATGACCGTTTTGTGGCGGTGCAGATGAATTTCCGCTTCCAACTGGTTCCACAGTTTATCGTGAGCCGGCCCCTTCATGTCCCGACCTAACAGCTGAATCTGCTGGACCCTAAATTAAAACAGACAACTCAGGACACCGGAGTTTTCTCCCCACACTGCGTCAGGTCAAGTCTGCAGAAACGGCCCACTTTCGCGTTTTATTTTTACACTGTTTACTGCATGTAGGTGTCGGATCATATTTCGACACAATTTACAGTTTCGTGCATTACAAGTGTTGTGTAGTGCTGAACAAATGCCCGGATTCCTCTAGTAATTTTTTTTTTTTTTACTCAATTCTAATTTCTGTCGCTCTTTAATGTTTTCTTTTGTCTCGTAAATTAGTAAGAGGTGAAACAGCTGTAGAAATAACTTTCACTGTATGAATGAACTTGTTGGTTAGTGAACTGGTCTGATAAATCAAAAATAACTTGTATCTGTGAAAATATATGTAACAATGGGACCGTTTTATGACCTTTAGGAACTCTGCCTAGTTTTAACGCTCCTTTATTAAAAATATGGCGTACAATTCAACCTTCGCAATAAACACTGCAATATATTTGGCTTGAGAGACACAGATCTTGATTTTTGAAATGTCATCATGCTAATCTAAGAACATCACAACCTCACAGCACAGTGTTTGTGGTTCTCCTACCTCCCAGCCAGCTCCTTATCCAAGTATTTGGCTGCCAGTCTGGCGCCGTACACCTCAGCCTGCAGTACCGCGATGTGCCTGCGGAGGGCCTCGTTCTCTTTTTTCAGCATCCTCACCTCGGCTTCCAGCTTCACCTCCTTCACCTTCTCCTTCTTACTGGCCTCCAGTTCCTTCTCCTGTTAACCGCACACACACACAGAATGTATCTAAGAAGAGCAGGAAGTTAAAACAACACTTGGCTCTTTATGTATACGACCTTTAGTGTGAAACACATCACAAACACACACACACACACACACAGACAATGTTAGAAGTTGTTTTGTTTTTTTCACCAGGGTTGTCAGAAACACAAACACACACATGCACGAACTCGTACACACACAGCTACCACAGTAACTAGACTAAGCCCACGACACACTGACACAACAGAAACACGCTAACAACACTTTAGTCAAAAGCAATGGCTTTCATTACTATGGTCATTACAAATTATGACCTAATAAGCAGAAGTGCAGGATTGTAGCACCATTTCAAGCCTTTCTGAACCATTTAAAGTGGCGTATGGGCAATTTCCAAATTTGTACGCAACACATTGACTTGCTTTTGTAAGACGTTCAAGCTCATATTAGTGTTACACTAAGACTACTAAAGGTGTATCTAATAAACCAGTAATGCAGTGTATATAGCAGTTTACTAGCATTAAGGATGTTATATTTATACCACAGCACTCTCGGTTCTTGAAGGAAATTCTCTTATATCATGTACTCTTATATTATGAACTGCTATTAAGACACCTTAGATCCGGGGAATACTGGGTTATAGTTTCTGTGTCTCTGTGCTTTCAAATACCTATGATGAATGTATTCATTTAATTACCTCTTTGAATAAGCTGATCAACTGCCATCCTTTATTATAGCCGACACATGTATTTTCTGTCTCTTGAGAAGACTTATTTTCGTAGTGTGCTGTGTGTTTTGTCTAAATCTGTCAAGCACCTGCACAAGTAGAAACCCGCCTACGCACTACTGCTTATCTATGTATATATAAATACTCCTGTTTTGCATGAATAAACCGGATGTCTCTGTGAACAGCACTGTGTCAGTGTGTGTTCATTTAGACTCTCCAGGCGCCTGAACGCTTTGTGGTAAATCACAGTTCTGTGATGTGAGCGAGAAAGTAAGAGTTAAGTGAAATATGAGGCTGAAAGGGCTGACGGAGGTCTGAAAGACATAATCTGAGATCTCTAACAGTTCTCAAATCTGATTGGTCAGAACATGTGGATTGATTGATCAGTAATAATAATAATAATAATATTTGCAGGTGCTCCTAATACGTTCTCTCTCTCTCTCTCTCTCTCTCTCTCTCTCTCTCTCTCTCTCTCTCTCTCTCTCTATATATATATATATATATATATATATATATATATATATATATATATATATATATATATATATATATATATAAATTAATTTCACTTGGGACATGTGGGAAACACGCAAATGTTTCGTGTTCGCAAATGTTTTACGCCAACAGATCCAATTTTTCGCACGAGTTAAGTTCGCAACATAGCTACAGACTCCGTTTCATGTTGGACTGCATCCCATCTCTCAGTTGTTGTTTATGTTAGTTTACAGTGTTTCCAGAGCGTTTCATTTTTCACAAGGTTTGCCCATACACGTCTTTAAACGGCTCAAAATGCGATAAAGAAATACTACAATCCGGTAACTGCAGGATTAGCCCAACACAAACATATCAAACATGATCAAAACATGACTGTTCACCACCATGTAGAGTACATCGCTTAGACAAGTCCACAAACACAGACAGGACACAGAGAGGACATAGGCAGGGGGAGGGGAAGAAAAAAATAAATAAATAAAACTCAAGATGCACACAGAGCACTTACCATCTCCTCCACGGAGGCAACAGGCTTAGGGCCAAGGAGAGAAACACAGAGGGTCAAAGGTTAGAAAGGCAGTGATTTCAGGATCAGGGAGGTAAAGGCAGAACTGTAGTAATCACATGTAGTAAGGCTTTTATTCATACGCTCAGCTCAGTGAGACAGAAGACACACAGAGCAGTTAAACAACAGGCTCGAACCACAGTGTGGATTAGCAGCAAACACACAAAGAGGATAACTCCAACGGACGACTGATAGATCGGCTATTGCAGTTCCAGTGTATCGGTAGAACACACACTGACAAAGCAGGACTAAACATGTCTTTAAATGGTCTATAGCAAGCTCATATTCATGAACGTGAGGGTACGGTGCTCTTGTTCATGTACATGTTCTCCATTGTTATTCTCCTGTTCGCTAATAGGGTTTAAACCACCATTTCTATTTATACAGCTAACCGGATGCAATACGTTCGCTAAAGACGCATGTTCATACCAGGTTTAAAACGAGGCCTTGGTGTGTCGCATTATCATAAGCAACACAAAAATGGTCATACAGTGCACGTTATAATATTAAAAGAGAGAGAGGAAAAAAAAAAAAAAAATCTAAAAGTTTGCATCCCCCTTCCAGAAAGTTCATTAATTCATCTTCAGGAACCGCTATATCCTGGTCAAGGTTACAGTGTGTAAATCGGTAATAATAATAATTATAATAATTATATATAATAATAATAATTATAATAATCGCTTCCTGTTCACTATACATGCTTACTACGTACGTTACAATAACAAATACGTTATTGTTTCTATAGTAACAGCTCATACACTTGGGACTTGAACGGAAGACGTGCCACATCATTTTATAATAATAATAATAATAATAATAATAATAATAATAAATATTCCCCTAAAACTCTGTCATAAGGTTCAGGAGATCCTTTCAGTTGTAATATTCGCCCTACATTAATATAAACACAAATAATGCCATGAAGGACAGGAGTCGTCTCTAATTTAAACCAAGCAGAGATAAAATGACCTGACCTAAAAACAGATTCTACTAACTAGCCAATAAGTCTGTACGCGACTATGATGTAACGTGCCAGAGCTAGGCTAAAGAAGGTTCTAGGATGTAGGAAAGTGCACACCATCCTGTCTTTAATGGAGCTGGAGTCGACGGTCTGGCCTGCTCTGGCGTGGAGCTGCAGCTGCAGAGCGTGAAGCTGGAGCAGCTGCTCATGGACCTCCTTCTCCACCACGGTCTTCTCCGCCTGCACGTCTGTCAGCTCCGACTTCAGATCCACCAGCTGAGCCTGAAGCGAGCACACCGACAAGCGACAACAACCTGAGTTAGTTATAACGAGTACTTAATGAGAGCTTATAGGGTGAAGGTGCATCAGGTGGAGCTCATATCTGAAGAAAACCCCAAAGGCCACAATCCTGGATAGAAAGCACGAAAACAATACTCAAAACACACGAATATTAGAACCGAATTATGATGGGCTATCTACAGTAATTCCTTTTAAAAATGGCATCTGAATCATTCTTAATTTGTATATTAATGAGTCTATATGATATCCAGCAGCAGAAATGAACACATTCGCTTCCTGTTCACTATACATGCTTACTACGTACGTTACAATAACAAATACGTTATTGTTTCTATAGTAACAGCTCATACACTTGGGACTTGAACGGAAGACGTGCCACATCATTTTATAATAATAATAATAATAATAATAATAATAATAATAAACAAAGTGTTAAAGTTAAACCAATAATCAGTGATGTTTTTTGTTAGTAGAAATATACTAGAGAGAGAGAGAGAGAGAGAGAGAGAGAGAGAGAGAGAGAGAGAGAGAGAGAGAGAGAGAGAAAGAGAGAGAAGGCTGGTGAAGAATGATTTTTTTTTATTTATCTTTTTTAAAATCGCAGTTATAACGTGAGTGATAACAGGAACTATCTTGTCTCTCAGACGTTCCGCAACAGTAAATCTAACTATAAACTGTTAAATACACGTCGGTCGTACATTAATAAATAAAATGCTGTAATTGTTGGTAAATCTCTGTGGTACAAGTAGAATAACAAACTCCAGACCGAACTTCAGGGGGAGTAGTGGCACACCCTGATCATGCACTATTTTTATAAAACAGCATGGTCTGGAACGTGTTTTCCTTATATAAATTATATAGGGCAAGTTGCACTACATCAGATAGCTAACACAAAGTTTTGGGAAGATTCTTAAAAAGTTAGTCTGGAGCCCTGTGAAAGACATCCAACATGGCAGATCTGAATCAAGGAAAAAAAAGAAGACGGAGCTCGATCCCGTCTACGAGAGGCAAGTTTAAATCTCACCACACCCATAATAATAATAATAATAATAATAATAATAATAATAATAATAATAATAATAATAATAATAATAATAAAGCTGAAATGGACATCTGGAGCTCAGTGTCAAGATTTCATACCAGGAGAAAGGCTTTTAAGCGCTGCACTTTACTGTGAGTAAGCACATCATTTACTCTTCCACACTCAGCTATTTATAAAATGGAGTCTATTGGGAAAGTTTATGACTCTAATGAGGAGCCTGAGAGAGCTAGAGAGCTGCTCACGGCTCATGACGTTCTCTTTCCTTTAGAGAGACAGAAACGGCGGTCCTCTGAGAGACAAGGTTTAGATTCAATTAAACATTTAAAAATAAATAAATAAATAGATAGATAAATAAATAAATAAATAAATACATACATACATACGTGTTACTCTGGCACAAGCTTTTTTTTGTTTGTTTGTTTGTAATGGTGAGAACAGAGATGGCTAATGATTTAGATTCACTAAAGCAGCCAAACTATTATGACAAAGTGTATTAATATTCTTAGTTGCTAATAATCCTCACCTGCTAAACATAGCTAACTAACTAATATAAGCTAATCTAACCGCATTTTATAACATGACATAACAGTCATATTCATACATTAATCATTTCTGATTAATAATAATAACTGACTAGCTAACAAGCAACAAATCTGACAGGATTTCTAAGTAGGTTTGGAAATTATATATAGGTGTTTCACGGCTAACTCTAGCCAACTAGCCTAACATATTTGCGTTATTCTTCACTTCTAACGTTAGCCAGTTAGCTTATATACGCCGAGCTGACAGGATTTTAAATATGATTTTTTAAAAGTCACACACGGTTCATTAACTCTACTGTAAATACTAGCCAACTAGCGAATATGAGCAAACCTGACAAGATCTTTAAGTTATATTCATAGGTGTTAATAATCCTCACTGCTAAAAACAGCTAACACAAGCTGAGAGGATTTCTGCTAATAATCTTCCAACTCTAGCCAACTAGCTTACATTAATAATCTTCACTTCTAATGAGTCAACTATCTAGAATAAGATAACCTGACAGGAAGTCATTCAGAGATGTTAATAATCTTCACTGCTAATGCTAGCCAACTAGCTTACATAAGCTAACCTGACAGGATTTCTTGCTATTTACAGTTAATAAACTTTACTGCTCTCGCTACCCATCTATGTAATATGAGCTACGGTTACAGGATTTTAAATTGTTTTCAGAACTGAAAAAAAAAACAACCAGCTAACTTGCTAACCTGACAGGATTTCTGAGTGGATTTGCAAGTGAATTTAATTGTCACTGCTAATGTTAGCCACAGAGCTTACACAAGCCAAGCTGACAGGCTTTTTAACAGCATTTTAAGCTTTAAATCTACTGCGAACACTGCTTAATCTAGCCATAGCTAATGTGATCCGTCTGACAGGATTTCCAGAAGCCATAATTCATAAACGAGGTAAAGCACGTTCTGTCAAACTGAAAAGTGCGACTGAGCGAACTGGTGAAAGCAAACATACACAAAGCTTCAGACTGTGAACGTAATCCAAATCAAAAGATATAACCTGCAGGCAATTTAATACATTTTAAAACCAACTATCCACCTCTCAGCTTCACAAAATATTGTCCAGACTTAGGCGTATTTCTAATACACTTATAATACTTCATAAATATTTCATCTGGTGTTTGATATTTAGTAATAGTAGTAGTTCCTTCATGGCACTTCCTGGGTTTTATTGCCTTCCAGTGATTTAATACTTGGGCATTAGCCCTGATAGCTGTCCGTGTTGGCTCGTAATCCTGGTTATGGGACTTCTTCCAACACTAAAGCAGTCCGAGAGTGAAGTCACAACCGCTTGGACGTGACAACGTCTACGGTAATAGCTGGTTATAACATGACACACCAACTTCCTGCCGAGCTGGACTAGTCATGCTATTTCCACACTTGCTTCTTTGTGCAACACTACCATAAACGCTGATCATATTCTCAGTGGAGACTCGAAGAAGCTTTTAAGAAATCGAGGAAGTTGGGGCACACAGCAGCTGAGAGTGCTGACACACACGACTCTGAGATACACTTTTCAGACTTTAAGACAGAGGGTTGCAAGAGGAGAGCTGGGGCTGCACAATAAGTAAGAAATATACCACTTGAGGCTGTGCTGTTATAGGAAAACAATCAACAACATGGTGGTGTGATGAAGCAGAGTTACCATTACCTCCCTGAAGTTCATTATTTTACTATAACAGCCCGTCCTGTAGTGTTTTATTCGTCTACCGACCACTGCCATTTCAGTGCGTTTAAGAACATATGACTTTTTATCCATTTATAGTTACATTTAATGTTGTGGAATGTCTGCAAAACAAGTCAGCAATTACATTATAGCAGTCGTTCCCTCGCCGGCCACTCATTCTTTTTAAATACAGTGCCACCTAGGGCTGCACGATTATTTTGATCAATATTGCAATCACGATTATTCATTGATTTTAGGGACAACATATTTTCATTGCACTTTCATATTTAAATAAGATTAACTTTTGGATTATTGCAAAAAAAAATAAAAAATCTCTGTGATCAACATAAGTTTACAAGTCTAACACGTTTTGTGCATCAAGATCATTTTCACAAACGAACACAACTTTTATGCAGTTTGAAGCCTGAATACAATCGCCAGAA